>NW_026616773.1:0-21974 GCF_000801105.2 Raphanus sativus | reverse complement strand
CTCTCACGTTTCCCAGAGCAGACAGCAGGTGGAGTTGGATACTCTCAGCATGACGAACCGGATCATACCTCGATGGGAAGTAGTTGACCTCCTCGTCCTGTGCATGAAGTTTCATAAACCCTCATGGTGGTTGTTATGGTGAGCACATTTAGGAGCATTAACCGGTAGCTGAAGGTAGTTAGGTCCAAGACGGTGTCTCTGAGTATCAGCATAAGAGAAGACACGCGTATGAAGGCAGCTTATCATCAGAGTAGTGTATCCCGGGAACAATGATAGCAGGACAGAAGGCAAGCTGCTCATTCTCCGCAAAGAAGTTATCGATGTTCTTGTTCAACACCATACGCCCAACGGGCTGTAGAGGCAAAAGATCCTCAGGCCAGGTCTTGGTCACATCGAGAGGGTCAAAGTCGAACTTGTCTTCATCAGCTGGATCGATTATCTGAATAAAGAGCTTCCACTCAGGGTAGTTCCCAGCAGCAATGGAGTCGTATAAGTCTTGAGTGGCGTGGCTATGGTTGGTTCCTCCTACTCGGATAGCATCTTCTTCTAATAGAGACTTGACTCCACAAGTTGGTTTCCAGTGGAACTTCACGTAGTGAGCTTTGCCGGATTTGTTGATGAGCATGTATGTGTTGACACCTGATCCTTCCATGTGCCTGTAGTCTTGTGGGATACCGATGTCGTCGAAGAGGAAAGTGAACATGTTTAAGCTCTCAGGGTGGTGTGAGAAGAAGTCTAGGACTCTCCAGTTCTCTTGGATGTGTGATTTGGGGTTTGGTTTGAGTGCGTGGACCATGTCAGGGAACTTCATCCCGTCTCTGATGAAGAAGACAGGGAAGTTGTTTCCCACAAGATCAAAGTTTCCCTGCAAACATATAATGAGTCATTTGCACTTTTTTTGAAAGGACATTCATAAATCACGGTAAGACCGCGTGATAGTTAAAAGTACGATTATCCCAATTATTTTATATATTACTTAAGATCCCTTCCAAAATTTCCGATGTTACAAGACTTTGTCTGTCTTTAATTAGCAGACGAGGTATTGGCCGTCATGCACTTTACTATGATATAAGAACATGTATCTAAACTTTGCTGATTAAAAATAAAGTACCTCTCTAGTGTAGAACTTGACTGCGAAACCACGAGGGTCTCTCAAGGTCTCGGGACTTCCACGCTCGTGGATAACGGTGGAGAAACGAACAATGAGTGGAGTCTGAACGCCAGGAGCTCTGAGGAAGTCTGCACATGTGAGGTGGGAGATGTCATGAGTGACCTCGAAGAAACCTTTAGCACTGGCTCCTCTAGCGTGAACCACACGCTCGGGTATACGTTCCCTGTCGAAGTTGGCTAGCTTCTCGATGAGATGGTAATCTTCGAGAAGGATGGGACCTGCCACAACGACACAATCGGAAGTGTGACATTTAACATTTATAGATTTAACTTTTATTTAATTATTACATAGGATGAAACATCCATAGTGAGATATATACCTCTAGGTCCGACGGTCATGGAGGAGTTGTTGTTCCATACAGGAGCACCAGAGTTGGTGGTGAAGAATGGTGAGTTGTAAGAACTCGCCGGCCGATACTGCAGTCATCAAATATCATCATCAGAATAATCACGCAATGGAAGAGACAGAATCATTTGCAGCAATCGAAATAGATTCACAGGTTCTAGTAGAAGAAAGTCAAACATCTACATCGACACCAATCGAACAGTTCCAGAGACGAAGAATCCAAAACTCACACACGGGTGCAATACCAAAGCTAAAACAACATTTTCGTTTTGAACGGCTGCGAACACATTAAAGAGGAACAAGTGACAGAGAAAAGGGAGAGAGTTGTTACCTTGTAAGGATCCATAGTGGTTGAGAGTTGAGAGCTTGAGAGATTTAGGACAAGGAGAAGATGGTGATGATGATGATAATAATATTTGCTTCCCCTATTTATAAATGGCGTGTGCCTTTGCGCTTTAAAGCCCTTTTCTCTCTTTTCATTTATTTTTTGCGGGGCAATTTTTAAAGGTTATCGTTTATTTATTTTTAGATAAAATATTTGGAATCAAGTACTACTACTAGAATTTATTATTTATTGATAAATACATATTGTTCTTCTACTATTTATTATTTTTTTGGAAAAATAATTCTAGTTCTCTTGTACGAATATTTCAGCTATAATATAATGATCGAGTCAATATTAAGTAAAGGGCAAATATATAGCTTATATCAATTAATGGGGATGGGATATAATATTTGATTTTGATACAAATGAATACAGTCTGATTTTTTACAATTTGATTATCACGTTTTCAAGTTTAACGTGATATCCTTTTCCTAACGTGGAATCAATAGCGATTCAGAGGGGAAGCCATAAAAGTTTAGGCTTCCAGTTTTCACTTGTTTTTGTAAATTATTCATCATTTGTTTACAAAATCTTTAAGTAGTCTAGTGATTAGTGAAGCAAATATGAAAGGCATGTCCAGGATTTGATTACCTATTAATGTTTTGATATAAAATTATTTTGGCTTTAACTATTATGAAATCTTGTTTTTAAATTGCCGGTCTAAAATTATTTAAGACCAACACTGCATGGAAAAATTTGATTAAATAAAGTTAATTCCGTCCAAAAAATAAGATAACATTTACGCAAAAAAACAAGCTTATCTTATATTTTAGGCTATTCTGTGTTATGAACCAAGGATAAATATACTTTGAATAACTTTTTTTTGCTTCTGAAAATTATATATATGAATTATAGTTCGTTTATGTCCAATTTACGTCTAGATTTTTTCCCCAATTTACGTCTAGATTTTTTTAACTTTATAATCATTAGCTGTGGTATAATAGGTACTGTACCTTCAACTATGAGCTGAACCATGGATGATATTTGGTAGGAAGAAAAAACAAAATAAATATATGAGACGTCACGGGGTTGCGGTTCCTTATCCGGTTCTTTTGGCCTTTTATCAGAAACCTTATTAAGTGGTTTAGTATGGTTTTGGATGACGTGGATAGTTCTTTGGGCTGCACGTGTGATTGGTTAATGTGAACGCCCTAGGCGGGAGAATATGCCCTCTTGAATTGATTTTCTTTTTTGGGGTCAAAACCTCTTGAATTGATCTATTCATGTTTTTGGCCCTTGGGATGTGCGGTGAGATGAGATTATCAACTCCCAACTGGCCCCACCTCCGAACCTTCTTGCTCTTTCAGATTGTTATGTGATTTTGGACGGCATAGACTTTAATTTTATCAAATGGGCTGTAAAGAAATAGTAATATAAACCCATTATGAGTAGAGCCCAAGATGTTTGAAACGTAAAGTCACTTATACCACCGAATTAGCAACGCAAAAGTAGGATATTTAAATGGGCCGGAATATCGATCTGGTCCACTACTAAAATTACGCTTTACCAATTATTTCTCACTCTCGTGAAACGGCTGAAACGGCTGAGAAAAAAAAACAAAGGCTGAATCCGAAAAACCGAACTGATCCAAAAAATAAAATCAAATATGACCTAAAATTGATTAAATATTTAAATGGGTATAAAATTTTGGTATGTAGAATCGAAACCGAATTCGACAAGAACCAAACTATTTTGAGTATTCGATATAACCGAAATAGATTTATATATTTAAATATATTAATTATTATTAGATTTAATGTATATTAAAAACATCTAAAACATAGAAAATATTTTTAAATTCTCTAAAGTATACTCAAATCACCAAAATACTTAAAATATTTATTGATTCTCTATCCAAATATTCAAACTAAACCAACTTTTATGTTAAGTTTAGGTGCTTTAACATATGTTATTTAAATTTATATGTAATCTATTTTTTAGTTTATAGATTTTGTGATATTTAGGGGGTGTTAGTGGGAGTATGATTTAGAAAGATTATTAGAATTCTTAGAATCTAGTGTTATTGGTTTATAGATTCTCACATTCTTATTAGAATCAAGTGTTATTGGTTTGAAGATTTTATAATTCTACACAGAATTTATTTAAATTTGGATTTTAAAAATTCCATAAATCTATCAAATTTAGTGCTATTGGAGGTTGTATTCTTGACAAATTAACTCATTAAATATGATTTTGAGAATACTAGTTATATCCCTTAGATTCTTAAAATCATTATAACAATTTATTTTCATAGATTTTCAAAATACATAAAATTTTCTACAACTTTTTCCAAATTTAACAAATCTCTTAACTTTTACAATCAACAAACTCTATATAAATCTAACTCTCACTAACACCCATATATAACAAATTCAAAAAATTTAAAAATAATTTGAATTGGTTATCCAAAACCGAACCAAACCTGTAAAGATCCATAAAATTATTTCTCTGTCTTCGTCTAGGGTGGAACTGGTAATCCAACAAGCAACAACCTTTTTGGCAGAACCAAACTTGAACCTTTGCGTCGGAACTCTATTTCCATTCACCATACAACCCACCAGCTTTACTTGTCCATTCTTGCAGCTAGAACTATCTCTTCTCCTTGTTTATTTAAATAACATATATTAAAGTACCTAAACTTAATATAAAAATTAGTTTAATTGGAATATTTAAATAGAGAATCAATAAATAATTTAAGTATTTTAAGTATTTAAATATTTTGGATATTTGAATATAACCGAAATAGATTTATATACTCAAATATACTCAAAATATATTCAAATCACCAAAAATACTTAAAATATTTATTGATTCTCTATCTAAATATTCAAATTAAACCAACTTTTATGTTAAGTTTAGGTACCTTAACATATGCTATTTCAATTTATATGTAATCTATTATTTTATTTATAGATTTTGTTATATTTAATGTATATAACAAATTCCAAACTCTAACCAAACCTGCAAAGATCTAGATCGAATCCGAACCGAAATTTAGAAATATCTTAATAGAATGAAATTTTTGATCCTAAAAATCCAAAATCCAAAATCCAAATAAATCTGAATCGAACCAAATAGGTATATGAACGCCAATCCCTACTTTCATGATATCATTAAATGTATAGTCTTGGTTTACGTCCCGGGTTCTCAAATTTTCTAACAAACAGCAAATGAGAAGGTTATTGGTAAAGAGTTTTCTACATGCCACATTTATGTTTGATAATTGAATCAAGCCACGGATCAATTAAACCGCATGTGTTATCAGCAAACAACTGATTTGTTATTTGAGAGTATCAATTATACTGCCGAGCTTTATGTTGTTTTGGTGATAAACTGGCTAGGCAACCGTTAGTTTTCGAGTTAATTGGTTTTACAAGCTGTAGTAGCTTCTAATAATAGACTTTATTCGTCTTCTTCACAAGATTCACGTTGTCTCAATTGGTCCAGGTTCTTCTAAAAGGAAAAAAAATGCAAACACTTTTCTAGTTCCTCTGGTCGACTGTTCAGGCTTTTTCTCCACTTCCAAAAGTTGTTGGTAGAAGCTTGTAAACTTTCATTTGCTCCAACTAAATTCCCCTTGTCAAAGGCAGCATTTTTTATTATTTAGTAAGTAACTATAACAAAATAATTGAACGAAACAACATAAAATCTGAAATATTGAGAAACACCCAAGATTTTTAGGACAGAGAACATTATTTGTACATACACTTAATCTAAAAGTGGTAAACTAATGTAGACATACCATTGGAAATGATGTGTTGTAATATGAACTCTTAGCGTAAATGAAAATATAGATGCAATCGTAACCGAAGAAGAGTGGTCAGGCTTGATGATTTTCTATGTTTTCTTTGGTGTAAATATACGAAAACAAAAATAACTAAGCTAGCTTCATACACATTACACATAGGCTCATAGCACGTTAGTTACAAAAACCTATCAAACGACAAGAGGACTATTAGAGAACAAACCACAAACTAAGGGAGGTGTATTCAACTGAGAGTTTCAGGTGATTTGCATTAAAATGACAAATCCACTGTTATTCAAACATGAATTTTAAAAACTCATTTAAAATCCACTGTTATTGAACTTGACATTTCGTAAAGTACTCTGAAATCCACTGTTATTGAAAATATTTTAAGTTGTGAGATTTTAAAGTTTTGAGGTGATTTTAGGGTGTTTGGGTGGAGTTTCTTAGTTAAAAAAAATAAAACTCAAATCCCATTGTTTTAGGTGATATTCTAGAGTAGTTTAACAAAAATCACCTAAATCTCTACAACTTATTAAAATCATCTAAAACTCCATTAAAAACCAAATCACATCAAATGCTAAATTGAATACATCCCCCTAAAGGTATTCGCTATTCACTTATCTTATGTACTACATACTAAAACATGTATTTAGTATGTATAAATAATGCTTATTAAAGTACTTATCTGTCAATCAATAATTGAATCACTAAACGCATTGGTAAATTCTCCCAAGCAATAATTTACGATTTGTTCAGAAGTTGTTTACGTTAGAACTTAAAAGTGGTGTTCAAAAAAAAAAGAACTTAAAAGTAGTGGCCGTTGGATGTGAACTCATAAACAAAAAATTCTGGAAAAGAAAGATGTTATGGATCAATCTAGGCGTTACCAGAATGATACACGTGGCATGATATATGTGGATAAAAGGAAGAGATCTAACCTGTGTTTTGCCCAACTGATGTGGAAATATGACGTGGAAATTTTCGACATTAACACTGGCAAGCAAGGCTGCCCTTGTGGTAAGTCATTTCCTTGGACTCAAATTACAAGTGTTATAATTATTTACTAGATTTTGACCCGCGCTTCGAAAGCGCGGATATTATTTTTTATAAAATATATTATTTGTTTATAATTATTGAATGTATTTTTATCTTAGTAAAACTTTCTTTATAATAAATTCGACACATAGAGTCTCTAGTAAACTATATATTTCTCTGGCTCTGTTTTATTCTTTCTCTAATCAACATATTTATTTGGCTTGTTAAAATAAATGATTTTAGAACGCAATTATACAATACTTTTACATTGATATTTTGTTTAAACAATGTGACATATTTCTATATTAGTTAAATATTTACATTGTAATTTAAATTTGTATACAAATCAATATATATGTGTAGTTTGTGGTTAAAAGAAATGATTTTGAATCCAAATGTACACTACTTTTATATTGATTTCTTTTTCAGTTCATATAAACATTTTAAATATATTTATTTCAACTGAACTAACTACCATGAAATATATTTTTATACACCAATATTTATTTTTCATAGTTAGTGTTATATATTTTAGATGTATCATATTATAACTAACAATATTCAAAAGACCTGGACCGAATAAAGTTATATGGCTATTTTTGTTATAAATATCAGAACCAGTTTTAGATACATTGGTTATTTAGATATTTTAAAGTTTCTATACATCCAGATCCAGAATGACCAACCTCAAAATCCACACATACGTTTATAATATTCAAGCGGGATTTGGTTTCAAACAAAAAGAACGATACTCGAAAGAAACACCATATACCTAAATGGACAAATAATCTAACTATTTTATAAATTAATGAAAAAACTCTTTCTATGTGTTTGGCTAAATTAAATGAAATATAAAGTTTTTTTATCAAGTAAAATAATTATATGGAGTAAAAAATTAAATGGTAATAAATGTAACGCATTTTAATTATTTTGATTTAACTTATTATTTTATTCACAAAAACATATCTTTGAACAATATTTTTAGGTACATAATTTTCCACCGATTGAAACTAAAATAAAAATATTTTAGTAAAATAAACTAAACCAAACGTTTAATCATATGTAAAACCTAATATTGATTAAATAATAAATAAAAATGTGTTATTTATGTTTTTAAACAATTCTCATTTGTTATTAATTTATTGAAAATACAATGGCTAAATGTGTAAATAAAAGAAAGTACACATCTCTACTATTCATGTTTCCAAACATATCTCATTTATTCTACTATCCATGTTTCCAAATATATTTCATTTATTCTACTATCCTTGTTTCCAAACAAACTCCAAATGTACTTCAACTTTAATAATATAGATGAAATTTAATTAATTGATGTTTGTCAGGATGTATAGTAATAATATCAAGCTCTTTCTTTTCTGGATGAAAAAACATGACTAGATGGATATGCAGCGAAATAATGTAATGATATGAATAGGGAAAATTGCATAAAAAACCTTCGAAGTGGCACTCACTAGCACTTTAAACCTTTAACTTATTTAACTAGCATATTAAACATTCAACTTGACTTTTGTATCATAACAAACCTTCAACTTGGCTTATTTGTTCATCAAGTCAAAATGGTGACCTGGTAACCTATAATAGTAGGTGATGTGTTGGTTTTTATTTTTAATTAATTAAAAATGAAATAAATGAAATATAACAGTAAGAAAAATAAATAAAATTAAAAAATTACAGAAAAATTCTAAAATTAAATTTAATAAAAATCAAAATATTTTCTTAAAATTTTAAAGTTCTTTTACATGAAAAGTTTTGTAAAAAAAAGATTGTTTAAAAAATTGTATAAAAGCTATAAAATATTCGCTCAAAAAATTAAATAATTTTAAACAATATCACCATCAACATGAACACTCTTCTTCACCATCACCGATTGTAGCATTTTTAGTTATATCAATAATGACAATAGTATGAAAAATCAGTTGTTATCCGTATGTCAGAAATTATCACCATTTAAAAATATCAACACATCAAAACTAAACACTTTAAAACTTACAAAATATTATTATTAATGGTGATATGACGAAAATATTACTTTTAATGGTGGTATATCACAAATACTCATTTTAATAACATTTTAGAGCTTTATATAACTTTTAAAAAAATAAAGTTCATATTTTTTTTTCAAAATTTCATATAAAATAAAATAGAAAAACACTTTTAAATTCTTAAGAAAATATTTTCAATTTTAAAAACTAATTTTTTGAATTTTTCTGTATTTAAAAAAAATCTTTTATTTTGAAAAAGTTTCATTAAAAAAACTTTCAAAATTTTTAAAAATATTTTATTTTTTATTGAATTCAAATTTTGATTTTTTCTGTAATTTCCATTTTTATTTATATTTCTTATCATTATTTATTCTTAATTACATTTCTTAATTAAATAAAATAAAAAATATATACATGTCACCTATTATTACAGGTTACCAGGTCATCATTTTGACTTGATGAATAAGTAAGCCAAATTGAAAGTTTGTTAGGATACAAAAGCCAAATTGAATGTTTAATATGCTAGTTAAATAAGTTGAAGGTTTAAAGTACGAGTGAGTACCACTTTTGAAGGTTTTTTATGCGATTTTTTCGATATGAATATATGACGATGACTCGTTCTCACATGCAATGATATCCAACCTCTTCTGCAGCACAAAAATATGAATCAGGCAGGATTATATTAGAATGCATAACCACCCCGTTGATTTTGGTTTGTCAAAATTATATATCTGTCGCTATATTTAGAGACAAACTCTACACACAGCTTTGGCTTGATCGATTTCAAGTTGAGTATATAAATTAATAAATACAGATGATGAGTCAGACCTATACGATCTGTTGATACAAATTACGTGAAAACGTTGAAGCTTACTTAATTTTCCAAAATAATTTTGTTATAAGAAAACGCATACATTCATGAAGAAGGACGAAAATGATAAATCTGTTTCCATGATTGCACAGCGACCTGGCATTTTATGTCGCGAAGACAGCATAGTTTCAAATTAAATATCTGATGTACTATATACTTGCACGATAATATTAATCAAAGTTATCCCTGTATCATAGAAAGAAAAAGTATTTCCATTACATGTTAATATATCATTCATATTTGCGTAAAAGCTAAGAATTAATAATTGAAAGTGATTAGGTAATTATTTAATAATGGATGTTATGCTAAGAAAGTTGATCAAGGCTGGGAGGATAAGGACAAATGTTGTATCCACACATGTAAATCGAAAGCAGAAGAGTATAGTACTATCATCTTGTATACTTTTGGCGACAGAATTGATAATTGATATTTTTTTTTTTTGCCGACTAATAAATTTTATTAAAGGTCTGGACCCAAAAAATCCAGCCCAACCCGAAACAGAAAGGCCAAACAGGCCGAGAACAAATATGAAGGGCAAACGAAATCAGGCCCAAGGTCCAAATCCGAGACCACGCGTCTTCACCAAAGCCACGCGTCCAGTTTTCTTCTCCAGACCGCCACGTGCTAAAACCACCGCTCGTACGTGCCACGCGTCAGCCATCAACCTCGTCGTCATCCACAGGCCGGGATTTTCGCTGGAGAAAACAAAATGACTGATGTTTCGCCGGAACTCGCCGTTGACCAATCACCGCACCCAACATCATCACCAGACCTCCTAACAGCCAGAGAACATCATCGGTACTGTCCGAGATCTCAACCGGCGCCTTCAGAGTCACCTTCTTCCTCCTTTGGCTTCCTTCATCAGAGAGCTTCACCACACAGCGGGGATCTCATCCTGAGCGAAGCCGCTACACCATCGGGATATATCATCCCCGAAACGACAAAACCGATAACCAAAGCCGGCGGTCAGAGCATAGAAAGCCCCTGTCCCCGGAGTCAAAGCCGGCGGTGGAAGCTGGAGAAGCCTCCCATCCCGGAGTCAAAAACAAAACCGAAAGTATCTCCACTCTTCGGAGTCGAAAAACCACCCGCCCACCGTGAAAGAAGTGCGACGGCGGAATCAGAGCCGGTCACACCACGTCGAGAAGACCGCCGTGTGCTAGAGACATCACCACCGAGAGGAACCACCACGAAGACTCTCTCTCTCTCTTAAACTTAGAGAGAAGGTAGAGCTTCTACCATTCCTCTTTTTAATTGATAATTGATATTACTTTAGTTTTTCTTTTTTGTCAAATATAATGAAAATCTACTTGGTTTTTGGACTCAAGGCGGACCAAAACGATGATAATCGCTGGTTTTATTTCTTATTTATCCGTTGGTCCCCTCTTTTAACTGGAGGGAAGTTGCTAGCTCTTGTGCTAGTGATTTTTTTTTTTTTTTTTAACTCAACATCAACTTTTCATTAACCAAATGTGAATACAGGATTACAACCTCAAGAGATTGTAAACCCAACATACAACCGACGAGATCTAGTATCGTCTAGGAACACTGGAGCCGAAACTGGTTTGGATCCTAGACTACCCAATCTAACTCGTCGGTGTATTTTTCACCACAATGAGACGAGAACAACGGTACATACAAACAGACTATGAGCAAAGCCAGATTCTATGTAAAATACTAGCGATTGGTCTCCACAAGATTTGAGTTCAGACCGTGTACCAACAGCTTCATCGCCAGACAGCGCATTCTGAACTTGACCCACATCCGTTGTCAACCCTTGTCTCGATCCATTGAGAACAAGCATTCCCCACGACCCGGAAAATACTGTCTCTTAAACCCCTAAATTCGACCACACCGAGTGAACAACGGATGTCCGAAGATAAACTGAAACTAATCAAAGTCTAACATTTAGAAAACCAAGCATTAGTCGCCTAAAGATATGCGTGCAGGACTCGGACCAATTCTTCAACACCATGTTGGTGCAAACTTCAACTAGATACAGCATCAATGGACATGACCGTCTCACTCCTTAGCCAAAAAACGGCACAGAGCCGTACTGATAAAATCAGACCTGACAAACAGCAAAAACGCAACCGGAACAGCATACCCTAGCTTCAAATGGCGTGATACCTTACCACCGGACGAACCGCAGAGGCGCCATCGGTGCTGGGATGTAGGGCCTCACCGTGTACGAACCACACGTCGAACGAAACCATCTTCTGCCACTTATTCAAACGCCTCTCCACCTGTGTCACTGCCGCAAGGGGTAGATCGAAGGCGGAGAAGAGCTCCCACTGAATCACGCGCCGCCGTCACGGAGTTACACCATAGATCTGAAAGATTGAAAACTAGATCCGGCGGTCACTCCAGTCTTAAAAGCCGACCTCATTCTTATCAGTCGCGTCACAGTCTCGTCTCTTTTCCAGGGCCACCGTCGCGTCTCCTTTGAACTCCATGAATCTCGGGTGGAGAAACGTTGAAACCAGAATCGAGGACATATCAACTGGACTTGGAACAGATGAAGAGATGAGGCAAAAGAAAAAGAAGAAAAAGAAAAAGGAGAGGCACCCCGGTACCAGCACGGCACCGGACCGGGGAGAAAAACTTTTTGGAGGCGGCGGCTAGCGAGAGAGAAAGAGAGAGTGTCTAGGGTTTTTGGTTCTTGTGCTAGTGATTTGTATATATGCAATCCTTAGTTATAACCACCATTCATGGACGAATACGTGTAACATACAAAAATAACCCACTTAAGGTTAATGTAAAAGTAATACATGATAATTTGCAAGTATATGATTTTCGTATGGGCAGAGAGTCTGGTAGGTTTTGAGTTTTAGACCTGATTTTCAAATTTGATATATAGAAATATTCTTTTGAGACTCTAAGGAAAGCACTTGAACAAATTTCGTTAGAATCTTATCAGCATACAAAATATAAGCATCTACTAGTGAATTATTTGATCTTTACAAATTTTGTCAAATGTGCAACACACCATCAATCAAATTCAGTTTCCCTCTTTTTCTGGCTATGAAAAATGATTCTTTTAGCTACCACTGATAATGTCTCTTCTTATGTTATTTACCAAAGAATGTTTTCTTGTATTATTCTTATGTTTGCATGTAGCTGCTGCTAACAAGTAAGCTTAGATGGCTAAAACTCATAATCAGGTGGAAAATTAGAATTTGACCTAAACATAGGTAACATGGTAAAAGAATATAAAAGGAAAGTTGCCAAAAAGGAGGATTGGGAAAAGAGACAAAGATATCGATATAACCGTTGAGAAGGTTGAGCAAAAAGAGTTGGATGACAGGCTGACGAGAAACCCTTACACCTCATTTCTATCATTAACCCTCACATGGCCTGCCTGTCCATCTGGATCCCACCACCCCTATCTTACTTTTTTAATCTCCAAAATTTCAAAACAACGTAACCGAAAATACTAATCAAAACCAGAAAACACATGGCTTTATCTATTTACTATCTCGCATTTTGTTGTATATATTATCTTACTGTTACAATTCCAGAGCAGCAGAAGATTTTGTCCATGCACGTAGAGCCCACCTTTGATTGTGCCTTGTTTGTGAATTAATGATCTCTATGCATTGTTTGTGAATTAATGATCATATGCCTTGTTTCATCGTCATTCCCTTCAATGACAAAGTTACAAGACACAAAATTTAGTTTAATTTTTAGTTTCTTACAAAATGTTATTACTAGTAGTTTACATCTAATCAACTGACATTTATATTCCCCAAAATCCAAGAAGCTTTGCATTAACACACGATTAGTACAAGTAATGATTTTTAGCAGAGTTGTTTAGATTTAAATAATATTTCTAGTAAAATACCGAAAGTACCCTCGGCTTATCCATGGAGCACTGCAAGATTCTTTTTCCCCCCTTTTAAAAAGCAGAGGAGAGACACTGTCGTCTTCACACACCGCTACTCAATTCAAACAAACTCCATAGCTAATCAAGAGAGAGAGAAAATATGTCGAAAGAAGTGAGTGAAGAGGGACAAACAACACACAGCCATGGAAAAGACTACGTGGATCCTCCACCAGCTCCCCTTCTCGACATGGGAGAGCTCAAGTCTTGGTCTTTCTACAGAGCTCTCATCGCCGAGTTCATAGCCACACTCCTCTTCCTCTACGTCACCATAGCCACCGTCATCGGCCACAAGAAACAAACCGGTCCTTGTGACGGCGTTGGTTTACTCGGTATCGCTTGGGCCTTCGGTGGTATGATCTTCGTCCTCGTCTACTGCACCGCCGGTATCTCTGGTAAAGTTCAAAGACTCTTCTTTTACGTCTCATTAGTTCGTTAAGTTTGTTTCTAATGTTTATTTTTGTTGTTGCAGGTGGTCACATTAACCCAGCTGTGACTTTTGGTCTGTTCTTGGCACGTAAGGTGTCTTTGGTGAGAGCTGTTGGTTACATGATAGCCCAGTGTCTTGGAGCCATTTGTGGTGTGGGTTTCGTGAAAGCTTTCATGAAGACTCCTTACAACACTCTCGGTGGCGGAGCTAACACTGTTGCCCCTGGTTACAGCACCGGAACTGCTCTCGGTGCTGAGATCATTGGAACTTTTGTCCTCGTTTACACCGTCTTCTCTGCTACCGACCCTAAGAGAAGCGCTCGTGACTCTCACATCCCCGTAAGTCTTCTTTAAGTTCTGTTTCTCATAAAGTTTAGTTCTTTAGAGCTTTATATGATAAAGTTAGGTATATAGTCTCTAATGGGTCTGTTTAGATTCTGTTAATGTTTGAATCTCTATGTTGGGTTTTATTATTAATCTGGTAATTGATTCAAATTGGGTAATATGGATAAAGTTTGAATCTTTTTTGTGTTTAAATATTGTTTTGTTTTAGTCTCAAGTGGGTTTGTGTAGTTGAAGATGCTGATAAAGTTTGAAACTTTTTCTTTTTTTTTTGTTTCTCAATAGGTTTTGGCTCCACTTCCAATTGGATTTGCTGTGTTCATGGTGCATTTGGCAACCATCCCCATCACTGGAACTGGAATTAACCCAGCGAGAAGCTTTGGTGCTGCTGTTATCTACAACAACGAGAAGGCATGGGATGACCATGTAAGTCTTTTTACATATCTCATACATCATTACCACCGTTTTGTCTACTGTTTTGACTAATATATAATTGAATGTTATGCAGTGGATCTTCTGGGTTGGGCCATTCGTTGGAGCATTAGCAGCAGCAGCTTACCATCAATACATTTTGAGAGCTGCAGCAGTTAAGGCCTTGGCCTCGTTCCGAAGCAGTGCAACCAACTGATGAATGGTGAAGAAAAAAGCTTAAGATCGTTATGCTTTTTATTTTTATTTGTTGCTTTATTTGTGTGGTTAATGAGAGAGAGCTTAAGTTGGTGGATTGATGATTAATGTTAATTATGAAATGGGTGTATGAATTTTTCTTTCTTTCTTTTTCTACCCACTTTGTTAGCTTTTTCAAGATCTAGTTTAGTTTGGTGTGACTTGTGAATCATTTTCCTTTCTTAGTTATTATCATTTTCTCTCTACATCCAGTTCAAATCAGTTCCTAATTTAATAATTTTACAGTTTTGAAAAGATTATTATAAGCGAAAATAAAAACTTCGGCTGGACCATCGTGTTGTGTGGGTCTTCAATTCAATACCCTCTGGTCATCTTCTCGATAATTCCACCGAAACTTGATTCCATTTTGCCATGAATTAACTTTTTCGATAATTGACAGAAGCTAATAAAAAACCTTCTTTTTTTTTGCTGGTTCCTTCTTTTTAGTCTTTTCTTCTGATCATAACATTAATTTAAAGTTTAATAAAGAAAGACAATACCAATATTTTTTGAATAACCGAAGGAATAAAACAAGAATAAGGTGAGGCCAATCGTATTCTAACAGACAAGAAACGAGACACTAAACCCAGTTCTCCAACGCACTCAGCTTTTTAACGCGTGTCCCTTAGCTAATTATCATCACACATGGGCAACTTCACACCCGAATATACATGTATTAGTTTTCTTCTACCAGTGACAAAAAAAAAGGTTTTCTTCTACAGTTCCATGTACTGTAGTTTCTAATTTTATTGACCCATCCAATACGTTTATGCTTGGATATTTAGGGAAATGATCTGAATCATAAATTGGACTAAACAGTAATATTTCTAAAACGATCACAGTCACGTACGTGAGGGGGTAGAAACGATGTCACGTCTCGTCTTTTCAGTAAAGTGAAACGCAGAGAGGTGAGAGAGAAGGGACCACAACAAAGTCTAGCCGTTATGATATCATCTTCGCTATCTCTTCTTCTTAGCTTCAAATACAGTCCACTCGTTTTGAAGCTTCTAAACCCTAACAGCTTCGGGACCACTTGCTAATATAAATTGGTCCGTAACGGTTTTGTTTTCTGTTCCTTTCTAGGTTATTGATAAGAGCACAATGCAAGTTGCAATAAATAAACCTTATAATCTTTGGAATGTCTACAAAATTTGTTTGCCAAGAATTATAAAAAAACGAACAAGAAAACAAAGATTCGTTGTTAAAGGTGATATATCAAGCGATTTTTGACATCATCTGCCTAAATTTTTTTTGAATTTGCTCTATACTATTAGTATTAGTCAAGACTTGACTCAAACTTTTGTGAGCATTCTGGTACAATTCTGCCGGTTTATGCTTAGTCTTCAGTTTCGTGAGTAAAACCAAGGGGAGCTTCAAATACAGGCTACTCGTTTTGAAGCTTGTAAATCCTAGCAGCTTCTGGACCATTTGCTAATATAAATTGGTCCGTAACGGTTTTGTTTTCTGTTCCTTTCTAGGTTATTGATAAGAGCACAATGCAAGTTGCAATAAATGAACCTTATAATCTTTGGAGTGTCTACAAAATTTGTTCGTCAAGAATTATAAAAAAACAAACAAGAAAACAAAGATTCGTTGTCAAGGTGATATCAATCGATTTTTGACATCATCCACCTTAAAAAGTTGAATCTACTATTAGTATTAGTCAAGACTTGACTCAAACTTTTGTGAGAATTCTGGTACAATTCTGCCGGTTTATGCTTAGTCTTCAGTTTCGTGAGTAAAACCAAGGGGAGCTGCTGTTTGGGCCACGTTATATTGGGCTCAGTGTAAAGCCAACATGAGTAACTTAAGCCCAATGGCACTGTCGCCAGTAACAAATTTGTTGGTTGATGTGTTGCATGCAACTGTTTCAAAGGAGATGAGAAGTGAATACAAAAGACAGAAGAGTTTATTCGGTCTTTCTTCTTAGTAGTACTCCACAAAGTGTCGTTGACATTTTTTTTTTGTGTCTGGTTAAATATGCAACTAGTTTTTGAATGCTGACCAATTGATAAACTAAAAAGTTGGCAAACAATTATTAGCAACAAGCAAAATTTCTCTGAATAAAAAGACCTCAAAACCTTCAAAAGTAACTATATTCATTAGCAACAAACAAGATACCTCAACAAAAAGACTTCAACACCATCACAAGTTACTACTAATAAATAAACATTCACCTTACTGAAAGCTTTATAACATACTTAAAAAAGCCTAACCTTTGAAAACAACCCATTTTGAGTATTTGATTTTCTGATACTACTTACTACTAACAACATCGCAATCTCTGCTCACAGAAGCTCATCTATAAACGTTTTCCCTTTAAACTTCTCAATTTTGAATCCCATTTTCTCCATCCTCGACCTTTCCCTCTCCATCTCGACCATCACGGCCCGTGTCTCCATGATCCCCAACCTCGCTTTAGCCACTTCCTCCTCCAACCGAACCAACTCCGCTTCTTGAGCTTCAAGCTCTTCTCTCTTAGCCTTCACTAAACCCTCTTGCCTCTCTTTCTCAGTCTCTGCATCTTCTTGAAACCGTGCAAACTCCTCAAGAACCGAACGTAGCCAAGCCACTTCGATGTTCACAGACTCCAAGTCTTTGAGAACTGCAAGCATCTCTTTGACTTTGAGTTTAGTCAACTGCCCGACAGGAGTTGACCTAAGCTCTTGCATTAATGAGCATAAACACTCTAGGTAACGGGACCGCATTGAGTCCGACTCCAGCTTACAGTCTTGAGCAATGTCTCCGTGTTTCTCGATGATACCGGTTAGAATTGGGGACGAACCGGACCTCACTCTGTATTTTCCGACAGAGACAAAAGTATCAGACATTACTGATTCAAGATCGAGCTCTACTCCAATCTCATTGTCATCATCATCATCATAGTAATCATCACTGCTCTCTTTTTCATGCTGTATTGGAGAGCTTAGGAGATTGTATAGTGTAGTTTCCCTGTCCGCTTCAGTCTTATTCATGTTGTGTTCTTGTTTTCCCGGTTTAGGTGAAAGAGGAAGGATTTGAGAGAGTTTCGTCTCCGGTTTATGCTTAAAGAAGTCGTCCGGATCAGTCGATGAAGAAGAGGAGAAAGACTTATCCGAATCAGAAACTTTCTTGTTCTTGACAGCAGCAACAGGTGGAGGTACTGAACGATAAACCTTTGGTGTATTAGCGTTTCCAAAACCGCCTCCACCGTTTTGATAAGGCCTTGACGGTGAAAGCGGTTGTGAATGCGTTTCCTTCTTTTTCCTACCGAAACTTCCTGAGAAGCTAAGAATCTTTGAACCTGTAATTTAAAAAGAAAAAAAAACAAGAAGAATCAGTAAATACCAAAAAATAACTAGCAAAATGATCAGAGGGATAAAGCTTTACCTGGCTTCTTAGTGTTCTTCTTGATCACATGGCCTTGAGCAATTCTCTCTAAACAAGCTGAAGCACATTCATGGAAAGGATTAGCCGAATATACGCAATCCGGATGAGCTTGTTGATTGATATCCATAGCTTTTTTGATGAATGTCACAGCTTCTATCAGAGATGTAAACAAACTGTTATCAAAACCTTATAAGACACACTTCAAGGTTGTGGCTTCATATTAATGAACATATCACTTGGAGGGGTATGTGTATTAAAAGGTCAAGGCTATACTCTATGATTGCAACAAATAGGTCAAAAAGATTAGACAGTACTGGACTTACAAATAGACAACAAACTCCAACGATATTTGATTCCGTTCAGATTTCACCAACCCTCTCTCACCCACTCTGCTTTATATGAAAGAAAAAGTAAAGAGAGTGAAACGAAATGCAAAAAGTAAAGAGAGATTCACCAAACCTATCAAGAAATTTTTTTCTGAAGAGACTAATGGTGTGAGTTTGATCCCCACAAAGACCAATCACATCTTATAATACAAGGTAGAAAAATATAAGAGACGACTTTTCATCTTGGTTTTGTCGTGGACCGACCACTCAGTTTGCAAGTACAATTTTTCCAGTGTCTAAATTTCAACGGAGGAAGCACTCATTTATTGACTAAGACCAGAGTTAAAAAGTAAGATTATTTTGACCGGCTTGTTTGTTTTTGAACAGACCAAAAAAACTTTGGAAGGTCCACCTTCTGGATAATATTTTTAAAAGGATGAAACTTCGTTTTCATTGATTTTGTTCTTCTGTCACAAATTATCCTGGAGCAAATGAACAGAGCATATAGCAATAAAAATCCATCGTTCTCATCATCGGTCATCGATTAGATCATAAAACTAAACCAAACCCACTGTTCTAATCAAGAACAAGAATCAATCTATTGATCAAAGAAAATTTTTATTCACATAATTGCAATTTACATGCAGATAAATGAAAAGAGGTAGAGAGGGGAGAGAGGTACCAGAAGAAACAGAAGAGGACGAGAAAGATGTTGATCGGAGAAAATGAAGAAAAGGGTTGATTATTTCGCAATTTAACAGTTGTATTTATATGTGGTTGTGCATATTATAAGGCTGTACATGTGACATTGTCTTTTGTATAAGATGATGTTTTGACCAAAGCCATATAGTACTAAGAAATAGTTTAAAGTTGCTTGGAGATTTGAGCATTAATTGAAAGATTGTTGGAAACGGCAATCCATCAACCTCATTAATCTTTGTGGAAACAAACGTAGGACGGTTACACTGAGATCAATAGAGACGAGAGAACAACGAGTGTGAGGCTGTAAACCGACAAGTCATTGCATGATCGGCGTCACGCGTGTCATTGCTTGCGTCACAGGCGATAATAAGTTAGTTTTAGGCTTTTGACACTCAAAAGATTAACCATATAATCAAGACATTAATGTTTTTCAAATAATCTTTAGATAAACAGAATAAACCGAAACTGTATACTTTTTAAAAAAAGAATGTAAAGATAATTCAAGAAATAAAATATGTACCATACAGTTTTACCTTTTTTACATCATCAAATTAATCTCAATCAGATATGTTAATTATCATAAAATTAACTAAATATTTGTATATTTCTATATATAATTTTTCTAAATATAGAAAATAATCTTGATTACATATACTCAATTCATATTTAAAAGGATATAATTATTTAGTTTCAAATACTGAACTAAAACCTTAGCAAGGGTTTTTTTTTGTTAAAAACCTTGGCAAGGTTGTATGAACATAACTACATGTTTTTACAATCTATGTATATGATACTTCTATTTTAAATTTTGATATCATATACATGTCCTTAGACCTTACTCCTGATTTGTTTATAATGTTGAGTAAATTTGGATGAATCCTGAAGATGGTAGATTCAATGTATAAACAAACGTTTGATTTTTGATTATGTGGAGTAAAATTGAATTATGCTAGTGGGATTATGGAGATTATTTAGCTAAGACATAACTAACTGTATGCGTCGATCCTAAAGAGGGGCATTTTCTTAAAACGCTTTGTCAAAGTAAGTGTTAGTGATCCGCTAGGAACCACATTAATTGCAGAATCTGATAAAAGCATATTTTGTCTTCCTTGAAATGACGTAACCATTGATTTCATTTGATTTATTAGTACAACTATAAAGCTTCGAAATGCGAGTAGTTTATCCAGAAGCGATAAATGATCATTTTCCCAAAAATACTCCTATCTTTTTCCACGAAGGAGAAAAATAGACTGCAGTGGCTCGCGTAAATTCTAGTGCTGGTTTTATTCAAGGGAACATGAAATGATTTTATCACTAATGCAAATCCTCAACATAAATCATTAACAACCACCATAATACAACCAGTTTTCCAGTCAATGTTTTTTTATGTTGTTTTCTATCGACCTGTTTGTGATAGGTGAAATGTTTTTTTAATTCACGGTTATTTATTTTACGTTAACTATATTTTTTTACTTTCTTCATGATATTCAAATAAATGGTTACCCCAATCTTTATATTTTACAGGTCTTTTTCAGTTCATACTATAGATTCTAACCAATCTTCAAACCTCTGGTTCACGTGAACGACTTTTTAATATACCAAATTGCCAATTTCGTATTTTTACTTTTAATACCGGGACTTGCTTTTAAATAAAGAAGGTATTTTACCCAAAAAAATAAAGAAGGTAAAAGCAATTTCTTTTTCAACATGACGAATAATCCTATAGCTTGTTTAGCAAAAAAAAAAAAAATCCTATAGCTCTGCCGCCTAAAATAAAACCCTAGAAGAAGACGAATCCTTAACAACAGTGAAACAGGAATCGTAAGAGCAAACATGACGAACAATCCTATAGCTCTGCCGCCTCATAAGAAAAAAAGAAGACGAAGCCTCCATCGTTTTCATCAATTCCAGATGATGTCATCGTGAACGTCTTAGCTCGGATCTCCAGCTCTCACTACCGTTCCCTCTGCTTAGTCTCCAAGAACTTCAACTATGTTCTCTCTTCACCAGATATCCACGCTGCTCGATCCCTAATAGGTAACGCAGACCCTCGCCTCTACGTGCGCCTATGGGTACCCACGTTCTCCTCCGGTCATCGTCATAGGTGGTTCAATCTCTGCTACCGTCAGGGTCAGTTAAGTTTAGTACAGGTAAGAGCAATCTCTTCCTCTTATTCACCCGACCGGCTAAACTCAACCACTGTAGCCGTACGTTCCGAAATCTACCAGATAGGAGGAAGCAACGAGGACAAGCGGACCAGAGCCGTTCGAGTTCTTGATTGTCGGAGCCACACGTGGCGTCATGCTCCCGACATGAAGGTGGCGAGGAAACACGCTAGGTCTTATTTTTTAGATGAGAAGATATATGTAATAGGGGATGCACAAAACCAGAGGAAAGCATGAGTTGGGGTGAGGTTTTCGACCTAGACACTCAGACTTGGAAGCCGCCTAAGCCTCCTAGTCGTGATGATTACGTCCATGTTGCAGTTTTTGGAGGAAGGCTATACGGTTTCACCATAAATAATAAGAAGTATGCATATGATCCTAAAGAAGAAAGATGGGTACATGAGGCAGGGTTTGTGAATCTAGAAGGCATAACTGGACCTTGGTGCGTATAGGAAGTTTAATATTTGCTGAACATGAGCGCATGTACATTGGGTATGACACAAGGAATGGAAAGTGGTTACAGGTTCATGGCTT
>NW_026616772.1:0-21995 GCF_000801105.2 Raphanus sativus | reverse complement strand
TTATATATCAATGTTTTGTTTGTCAACATGGTTGATATGTTTGAGTGTTTATTTAATTATTATATAAGGTATTTCACAATATAATTATACATAGATCAATATTTTTATTTATTTTGATTAATATAATATGTAAAATTGGGTTTGATTTAAAATTCTTGTGTTTTTATTTATTTTGAGATTTGTAGGTTTTGGTAATTCCATGAATTTGGTTTAATAACATCACTTTATAACAATTATATATTTGTTTATTTTAATTAGATAACTATTCATAAATTAATATAAATGACTGGTTAAAGATAACAACATAAAATAATGTATTAATTTAAAGAGCTCTACAAAGAAAAACGCTCTCTAGAAAAGCGATGAAATAGGCGATCTAGGGTTCTCGAAAACTTTATGGGTTCACGATGGTGGGATCTCGGAATCGGGATACTGCAAGGGTGTGGTTTGGATTCTGCGAGGGGAAAATGGGGCGGTGCTTTGATTGGGAGAATCAAACCGATTTTCATCGGGTTGGATTTTCAATCGTCGAGGAAGATTGAAGGAGGATTTTGTTTCTTTATTCAAGTGCGGAGTCGGATCGCTATCTTCGTCATCATTAAGACAAGATTGACGAATCTAAAAGGTGTGAATGTGGTGTTGCTGGGATTGATTTGGTTACTCTCCATCACGAGGATTTCGGTACAGAATCAAGGTAGTAATATCGGTTTCGATTTGATTAGATCGACACAGCTATTTGCTTGCCGATTTGATAGTTATGGGGATTATTTTGTGGGAAAGATAAAGGAAACTACGGTGTACTATATAAAGGAAAAGGGGATGGGATATCTCAATATCAGTATTACATTTTACTCGCCTATTCTGTTTTCTGGTTTCAAAGGTTACAATTCTCTCTCGTTAACTATGACGCAGAGTCAACTTGTGGGATCCTCGGGGGAGAAAAGAAATGGTGAAGGAATGCGCAAAAGGTTGAAAATTACGGTGGCTCATTTCGATAACACGACTTTGGTCAAGTCATGCTCGAAGGTGCTACTTGGTAGGTGTATGAATCCGGTGAAGCAACAGATGCAGGCGCTGCTTACCAATTCGCCAAAAATTTAGAATATGGTGGGACACGTGACGGGGAAGGACTTAGGTATGGGCATGTTTCAGTTCGATTTTGATAAGGAGGAGGATATTGAGGGAGTTTTGAAGCTACAGCCCTATCATTTCGACTACTGGATGATAGCCATAGCTAAGTGGCAGCCAAAAAGATCTCTGACCTTCCCCTCGGAGATACCATTTTGGGTTCGGGTTCTGGGTGTATCGAAGGAGTTCAGAACGGCTAAGACGTTTGCAAGTATTGGTGACGCTATAGGCAAGACTCTAGAGGTGGATGTGGAGCAGATGCGGGTGCTGGTGGTGGTGGACGCGTTCACTGAGCTTTGTTTCGAAACATCAATTGAGTTCAAAGGTGGAGAATACTATGAGGGTGAGGAGGTGGCTATCTCATTGAGATATGAGAAATTGTTTGGGTACTGCACCCTTTGTGGTAGTCTGTGCCATGAGGAGGCCAAATGCGTTCTAGCTAAGGGCCAAACTAAGAAGCGTTTGGAGGAGAAAAAAGAGAACCAGTACGGGAATGGTGGATGGCATGAAGGTGGAGCACATGATGATCGTGCTAGGAGTTATAAAGGAGTAGTACTCAATGAGAATGGCAATCGACAGAACCGTGAAAGGGAAGGAAGGGAGTACTATGGTAAAGGCAAGGGGAAAATGTACGAGGAGTCAGAATCTAGATGGGTGAGAGTTCCAGATAGATCAAACAAGAAGCATCCTGCGCCGGGGGACCTTAATAGTGGAGTGAAAGGCTTACCTCGCCAATCACTATCTCGTGAGGGAGCACAATCAGGTGGCTATGCACACCCTCCAGTTACTGGTAGCACTCAGCAGGAGCAGAGACGCCCAGTGGAGGAACTGCGAGAGGAAGGGGAGATTATGGATACTAAGGATGATCAAGGGGTGCTGCCTTCACTGGAGTTTCAGAAACAATTGGCTGAGACCCAGGCGCAGGGACCACTGGTGGTCTCAGATCAGGTTGACATGGAGGATGGATTACAACAGTTGCAAGGCCTAAGGGGAGAGCAGACTAGGGGAGGAGATGATGAAGCGATGGAGTGGGAAGTGATTAAGGCTTCTTGTCGGGCAGATGGTTTTGATGTGGACAATGTGGATGATCTTCCAGAGCTCACTGCGGAAGAAGAGGCGGCTCTGAACCAAGAGATGGAGGAAATTGTAGTTCCTCAGGAGTTTTTGGAGGAGAGTGATAAGGCAAACAAAAAGGAGCAGGCTGGTGAAGAAGACATCAAAAAACAAACGACTAAGAAACGTTTGTTCAAGGCGCCTCCGAGTAGTGCGGCGAGCAACAAGCTGCGAGTGGCCAGTGCGATCACTTCTCCTCGTAGGAAAACTCAGGCTAAGACAGGAACCCGCAATGGAGAAGGCAGAAGCAATCAGGAAGGAAAGGGCTCGTCAAACCCAGCTTCCAGTCATCCATTACCTTAGTTTATGGATAAAGACACCGAGAAGAAGCTTAACCCGTTGCAGCAGGAGGTTTCTCTGTGTGGGGTTTTTATTTCTCTTGATTTACTTTTAATAAGCTCTATGAGCATAGTTTGTTTAGCCGAGAATATGGTCTTGGCTCTGTTGTTTTTTTGTTGTTCCCCTTTTGGGTATATGGGCAATCGAGTTGTCTGGGTTGAATCATGGAATAAAACTGATCTTTTTTGTTACTGGATAGAGTGGTGGTTGGGAAAGGTGATATCATTATATTTTTATTTTGTGGTTGAGTTTTTGAGGAAACAGGGAAGTAAGGAATGGCCTCAGAGATGTACTTTTCACAGTTTCATATGGTGCCATTGTTTTATGGGAACTGAGGTGGTCTTGTCTAGCAGGGAATCGTGGTGGATACTTTATATTCAGGATTGGGTTACTGTGGGTTTGTTTAGGTTTTGTTGTTCGATTTTATATCTAAGGATGTGGCCTTTAGTTGTGCTTAGGTGTGGGCGGGATTTGGCTTCTTCTTGCCATTGTTGGGGTTGTTTAGAGGTATACTGGAACGCTCAGATAATTATAAGAGGTAGAGTTGGTTTATTCAGCACCGGGACTGTTTATAGGGTGGGACTTATGTTGATGACAGGTTCCGATTTAATAGGCGTTTGGTTAATGGTGCTATCGGGAGGCTTGGGGTTCGGTGGAGGTGTCTATAAGTCTCAGGTTTGGCGCTGGCGATTATTGTGGCAAGTTATGGAGTTGAGAGACCAAGTGATAGATGATAAGTTATGGGGATTGACAAGCTATGGAGTTGTTATTCATCAGGTGTGTGAATACTGGTGTTCTTTGGGAGACAATGATAAGTTGGAGGTTTGTATTTTGTGGGAGGTTGGAGATTGTGCAGGGACCCATAGTGATATATTCTATGAATATCTAATCTGGTTCCTATGGAAGAAGGGGTCAGTTTTATATGAGGTTGAGTTATCTACGGAAATGAGTGTTTTATTTTCGAGACAAACATATCTCTTTAATTCTTTTTTTTGGTATGAATTGGAGTTCTCTGTAAAAGGCAAGCCGATGCAGGCTAAATTGGTTTCTCGGAATTATGATGTGGACATAATTTTGGAAAGGGACTGTATAGGGATGTATGGATGTAATGGGTCTCCTCATACCCAAGTATTTATGGCTCAGATGAGCAAGATTATCTTTTTTTAATGAAAGTAATAAGTTGAATTGTCGGGGAATGGGAAGTAAATGGACCATTAGTTATCTTAGAGAAATATGGTACCAATACAAGCCAGATTTTCTGTTCTTATCGGAGACAAAGCAATATTTTTTTTTTGTCCAAGGGTTTCAAGCGCATTTTGGGTACGATAACTTAGTGATGGTGGATCCAAATGGGTCAAGTGGAGGACTAGCATTATACTATAATAATGAATATCAAGTTCGAGTTTTATACTCCAGCCCTCGGATGATTGATATAGAGACGGAGACAATGGGGAAGAAAATTTTCATGACGTTTGTGTACGGAGAACCAGTACAGAAATTGAGAGACCAAGTTTGGGAAAGACTAACCAGATATGGAATTTCAAGAGATGACCCATGGTTCATTATTGGTGATCTAAATAAAATTACCGGAAACCATGAAAAGGAGGGAGGACCATTACGAGGTGCAGAAACCTTTGTATCATTCAATAATATGATTCGGAATAGTGGACTCCTGGAATTCCCGGCAAGGGGTAATAAATTGTCCTGGCAAGGGCGTAGGAAAATAAATGGTAAAGCAACGATGATTCGATGTCGTTTGGATCGCGCACTGGCAAACGAAGAATGGCATTCAATGTTCCCAAGGTCTTATACGGAATATTTAAAATTAGTGGGGTCAGATCATAGACCGATCGTCGCTTTTCTAGAAGATAAAGTGATTAAACGCAGAGGACAATTTCGTTTTGATAAAAGGTGGATAGGACAGGACGGTGTCCTAGATTCTATAGCCAGAGGATGGACAAAAGAGATAAGAAATCCAGTGGGGAATGGGGGTGATGTTGTGTCCAAGATTACCAATTGTAGACATGAATTATCAGTTTGGCGCAAGAACAATCCTCCGTAAGGAAAAGATAAAATAGCTGAACTGCAAAAAGCATTGGAGGAGGTGCAAACGGATGATAATAGATCCCAGGAGGATATTTTGGAAGTGTCTCGAAAGCTTCAAGAGGCTTATAAAGATGAAGAGGAATATTGGCAAAAGAAAAGTAGAAATACGTGGAATACGGCAGGGGATCGGAGTACGAAATTTTTCCATGCCTTAACAAAACAACGGAGGACCCGAAATCGAATAGTGGGCTTATATGATAAAAACGGAAACTGGGTAGTAGAGGATACTGGAATTGAGAAGGTTGCGGTGGATTATTTTGACGAAATTTTTAGTACTACATCACCTAATGATTTTGAGGCGTTTCTAGATGAAATTCGGCCGACCATCTCCCAGCAAACAAATCAAAGGCTTCTGAGGCTGGCCACGGAGGAGGAAGTGCGACAAGCATTGTTTATGATGCACCCGGAAAAGGCACCGGGACCAGATGGAATGACATCACTTTTTTTTCAACATTCTTGGCACATCATTAAAAAGGATATTCTGGACTTAGTCAATAATTTCTTGACTACGGGAAAGTTGGATGGGCGTTTAAATGTAACAAACATTTGCTTGATTCCCAAGACGGACAGACCGACAAGGATGGCGGAGCTTAGACCAATAAGCCTATGTAATGTAGGGTATAAAATAATTTCAAAGGTGTTGTGTCAAAGGTTAAAGGCTTGTTTACCTGGTTTAATTTCGGAAACCCAATCGGCCTTTGTGGCCGGGAGACTCATTTCGGACAATATTTTAATTGCACAAGAGATGTTCCATGGGTTGCGGACAAATAAGGCGTGTCAAAACAAATTTATGGCCATAAAAACGGACATGAGTAAAGCTTATGATTGGGTGGAATGGAGCTTTATTCGGGCTTTACTCACAAGAATGGGATTTGATCATCACTGGGTTCAGTTAATGCTGGATTGCATATCTACGGTGGAATACCAAGTTTTATTAAATGGACAACCGCGAGGACAAATTTTGCCAAATCGTGGGCTGCGTCAGGGGGATCCTTTATCTCCTTATTTATTTATCATGTGTACGGAAGCACTTATAGCAAATATCAAAAAGGCTGAATTTGATAAAAAGTTGACCGGAATAAAGGTAGCAATGGCTTGCCCTTCAATATCTCATTTGCTCTTCGCAGACGATAGTATCTTTTTTTGTCGAGCACGGAAGGAGGAATGTGAGACTATCTTGGCAATTCTTAAAGAATACGAAAAGGTTTCGGGACAGCAGATAAATTTCCAGAAGTCGTCAATTCAATTTGGCCATAAAATTGATGAAGTGACCCGGCAGGAACTTAGGGACATTATGGGAATTCAGAATCTGGGTGGGATGGGAACATATTTGGGGATTCCGGAGAGTTTGGGAGGCTCCAAGGTGCAAGTCTTTGGCTTTGTTCAGGAAAGATTAACTAATAGAATTAATGGTTGGACATTTAATTTTTTTACGAAAGGGGGAAAGGAGGTAATTATTAAATCAGTGGCAACGGCTCTACCTAATCATATTATGTCGTGCTATCGTATCCCGAAAACGGTGGCAAAAAAACTAACCAGTGCAGTAACCCAGTTCTGGTGGAGTCCTAGTGGAAATACAAAAGGCTTACACTGGAAATCATGGGATAAGGTTTGTGAACCAAATGAGGATGGAGGGCTAGGTTTTAGAGATTTCACGGATTTCAATACAGCCATGCTTGGAAAGCAACTATGGAGACTAATAGAGAAACCAAATACTCTATTCTCTCGTGTTTTCAAAGGTCGATACTTCAGGAATGCATCACCCCTCGACCCGATCAGATCGTATTCGTCATCCTATGGTTGGCGTAGTATGGTCTCTGCTAGATCTCTGGTTAGCAAATGACTAATCAAAAGGGTGGGATCAGGGTCTTCCATATCAGTATGGAATGATCCCTGGCTCCCAACCAACCGCCTGAGACCAGCAAACAAAAAACAAAATATTCTTCTACCATGCAGATCTTACGGTTGATTCTCTCATCAACACTGCATCACGATCATGGAATTTAACGGCTTTACAGGAAGTAATGGATCATGCGGACATTAAAATTGTCGAGAGTATACCTTTAAGCAGGATACAAACAGATGATAGGGATGGCTGGCATTTTACAAAAAAATGGAAAATACACGGTTAAATCAGGATATCAGGTAGAACGAGCATACCCAGACAGGGATAAAGGGATAGTAGAGTTTGGACCTACAGTAACTGCTCTTAAGGCTCATTGTTGGAAAGTACGTTGTCCACCAAAGATGAAGCATTTTCTATGGCAAGTGGTGTTAGGATGTTTGGCAGCACGGAAAAATCTTAGATCAAAAGGTCTTAAAGGGGATATTAATTGTGATAGATGTGGAGCACCCGAGGAATCTATAAATCATGTATTCTTCGAATGCCCACCAGCAATTCAAATTTGGGCCCTATCCGGGATCCCAACGCGTCATGATCACTTTCCAGGACAATCTTTATTTTCGAATATGGATTACTTATTCTGGAGAATCAGGCCACCACCAGAAGATCACCAATTTGTTTGGATACTCTGGTATATATGGAAAGCAAGAAATAACAAGGTCTTTAGTAATTTGGATATGGATCATAGGGATACTCTACAGCTAGCAACAACAGAGGCATTACTTTGGCAGGAAGCGCAGAAAGAAGTGGATCAGCGGCAGGCCACAGTTACACATACAGTGGATGCGGACCTCCCGGTGCGTTCGGGACGTTGGTGTTTCACGGATGGATCGTGGAAAACGGGTGACACTTTCTCAGGTCACGGATGGTATAGTACTTTGGAAGGTTTTGAAGGACTGCTAGGAGCAAGAAATACTAGGACTAGTCAGTCACCTTTACATACAGAAGTGGAGGCTCTTATTTGGGCCATGGAATGTATGAGGAATTTGCGGCAATATAATGTTACATTTGCAACGGATTGTTCTCAATTGGTGAAGATGGTTTCGGAACCAGAAGAATGGCCGGCTTTTGCAAGCTATCTAGAAGACATCAGGAGTCTAAAAAGGAGTTTTCATAGCTCAAAGATTATTCATATACCAAGGACGCAAAACATTATGGCGGATCGCTTAGCACGTGGTGTGAGGCAACAATCGTCGTTTATTGTCCATATGGATACCGAGCAGCCAGTTTGGATTACAGAGTCTATATGAGTCTGTAATGTTGTCGACAAAAAAAAAAGATAACAACATATTTTAAATAACAAAATATTAATGTTGTTATCCAAAATAATGTTTTATGTAAATAAAAAATAAAAATTAAGAAACTGAAAGATTCATAACATAATATAATTTTTTTCTATACTGATAGTATATTTATTAATAAATATTTATAAAATATTAAGCCCGTATGTGCGGGAAAAGCACCTAGTAATCCATAATTAAAAAAGATTCCTTTGCTGGGTATATATGCTTTGGAACCTCTGAAAGCATAAGAGAGTTCTGCTGGCGGTAGAGATTTTTTTTTGCTATAAACTAGGTTTACGTTAATCAGTACTAATAATTTGGTTAACTCTTTTCAAGTAATTATTAAATTATCAAAACAATATATTTAAGATTGTAGACAAGATAAGTTCACCAAGATTTCGAAGACTCTAGCTAGGAGTAACTCCAATAAAAGTTTCTCAACATATATACATATAAATATTAATTATAAGTATTTAAAAGTTACGGAAAAAACTCTCCATTGAGATTGTTCTAACGGAGATAAAGTGTTCGGATTATCAGACGGTATTGGAGCAACTATCATGGAAATCTGATTTAATAAAGATTTAACTGAAATGGATTAAACTGTCAATGAAAACATGATCCATCTGCGAATTCCAGCTATTTTGGCCCCAAGAGATACTTCACAGCTCTAGATAACAAGCTCCGAGTCTACGAATAACAAAGACCGATCACCTTGAGATCAAATAGTTACATAACAAGGCAAGATATAAAGAACAAGGCACAGCAAGCTTGCTCTAGATTGGAGACAGCTAAGCATTATAAAGGACGAGGCAAAACCATAATTTCATATACGCCTTTTGACGTACTTACTTGAGACCTAGATTATTCTCTCTGAGATGTATTATCTTGTACTTTGTTCTTTTATTCATCATATTTATTGTCAATAATATTAGTCCAATTCAATAAATCTAACTTAGAGATATACTCACACATATCCTTTCCCATTTTTTTCCTGAACATTACTTTATCCACATTCAAATTCTGAGTGCGGTTTCCCATAATTTAGCACCGTCTTGAGGAGACAATAAAAAGATTTCTCTGACTCAAGAGCCCGACCAAAAATCAGCATGATAGAAATGGATCCCAGAGCCAACGAATCCAACCACAATGACGCACCAATTCAAGCCGTTGAAGTCATTCCACCCAGCATACCACCAGCACACCAAGCCATACCCCACCAACGACCGATCCCAAACATCTGTTCAGAAAACTCTCATGATCCCAAACATCTGTTCCCCCACCAATGCTAAGTGAATTTTTTTTTTTAAATAGAAGTAATAGATCACCAAGAGATATTTTCACAAATGTTGAAACATGTATCAATAAGATACATTTTGTCGCATTTGTTTATTACAACATGGAGCTTTACATGGAAGTTTGGATGAGTTCATAGTGATGGCACAGCCATAGGGTTTTGTAGATAAGAAGCATCTGAATAAGTCAATAGGTTGAGAAGGAACTCTGTTTCATTGGAACAAGAGATTTGATGATTTTGTACGAGAGATCAAAAGGGTATAACAAAAGCGAATATGACCAGTGTGTACTTCATAAAGGCATGAAAGGTAGTATACATCTATATGTTATTATAAGTAGATGATATATTGATCAGATCATTGATACATGTATCTAAGCTCAAAGCAACTCTCAGATCGGAATTTGATATGAATAATTTAGGTGATGCCAAATGGATTTTGAAAATGGTCACTGCAAGAGATAGAATGAAGAGTGAACTTAGATATCTCAAAAGATTTAGTTATGGAGGTATTGTCAAAATTTGATATGGATCAATCAAAGGGAGTCTAAACACATATGAGAGTTCATTTCAAGCTGAAAGCTGCTACAAAAATTGAGCTAAGAGTTCAGGTAAAGTACATGGAGAATATACCATACGATTTGGAGCATAATGTCGTCAATGGTTGAAACTAGCCTAGACTAGCATACTCACTGGGTTTGATTAGTAAATTCATGACTAAGCATATAAAGGAGCATCAGTTGGCAGTTAAGTGAGTTCTACAATACATAAGAGGTGTGGTTGAGAATTAGCTCAGTTATAAATAAACAAGGGAGTTTGTAATCAGAGGTTATTGTGACTTAGACTATGCTACATTAATAGTTTTCACGACAGGAGGAAATGCAGTTGGTTGGAGATCATCGTTACAGAAAGTAGTTGCATTGTCTACAGGTGAAGCTGAGTATATAGCATTGTCTTAAGTAGTGAAGATGACTTGGTGAAGTGGAGGTACGTTGTGATCTCAAAATGCAATTGCATTATATAAGAATGCAGTGCGCCATGAGATTAAAGCATGTTACAGTTAAGTATCATTTTGGTCAAGATTTATCAATGATGGAGAGGTCCAGGTTCTGAAGGTTTCCACATCATACAATCATGAAGACATTTTTGCAAAAGTCTTATCAGTTTACAAGCTAAGGAAAGCTTTGAAGATGTAGCGAGTTACTAAGGATTGAAAGGAAGTAATGGAATCTTACAAAAGGCTATGTGAACTCAGTGAAGAGTTCAAGTGTCTCTGATGAAAGAGTACAAGAAGAAGAAAAAGTATCACTAAGGTTATGCGATAAGAATCTTATCTAAGGTGGAGATTTGACAAGATAAGTGCACGAATATTTTGAGTATTTGAAGACTATATGGGACTTAGAGTGTTTTGGTTATCAAACGGTTTTACAATATCCATATTAATTGAATTAATCTCTGGATAGTAATACATGTAGAGTATGCGTGTGTACAACTGATCTAATTGGTCAATCTGGTTAGTGTATATAATCTTGATACTCTGTTGAATGGTGAATGAGCTAAAAGAGTTGTATTGTGATTGAAAATGAGATAGATAAAAAAACCGTTGTATCATGTGATTTCTCAAGTTTTAGAATTACCAGAGCTTTTAATGCTTTGCACGAAGACTTTTGGCCCGATGGATATAGCTAGTTTCCTTTCACTTTGAGAAATGCGGTAGTAAACAATTCATTTTTGTTTCTTTTTATTTTATTGATACAAATGATTAGAGAAAGAAAGAGAATCAAAGATCAAGTTTAACATATATTTATAAGGTTTTTATGTAAAAATGTGGTTACAATATGGTGTTTCATTTTCTTATAAATAAATTGTACATAGAACAAATGACCTTAACCCACATAACTAACCCTTCATGTTACTTGCACCATCATAACCTTGTCCTTTCACATTTGTAATACTTAATCCATAATTAGCAAACAAAGAATCAATTGTAGATTTCGAAGATGATTAAGATGTATTACTGGCATGAGTAAAACTTATGATCTCTCTTTTACTATCCCACTCTTGTCAACATACCGAAACACAATTGCCATTTGTTCTTTATAAGAAACATCAACATATTCATGCACCAAAAAACCAAATACATCATGATCAATTTCATTTATAATGTTTTTGACAAGCTGATATCACTCAAATTATCCTAAGGATTGACTTTTACTCTCTCAAATAAGAGGTTCAGTTGTAATACTTAGGGATCGAATCCACAAGAAGCAAGGTCACACAATAGATTCTAATCAGCAGTGATTAAGCTAGGTCAATAGGTTTAAAATAGTAAACGCAAGGATGTTCAGTTGATTGGTTTGAGTTGTAAACAATTAAGAGAAAGTGTTAAATCTAGGGTTTCATGTAATCAGGATTAAAATGATATAGAAGCTAAGGCTGTTGATACTAGATCTCTTGTCCGCGCTACGCGCGGATTGTGACTTATAATTTTTTCTTATTAGTTTTAGTTATTTTTATAAAAAGTTAGTTAATAGTTTTGAAATTTAGGTTTCTTCGATTATAAATTACTTGGATAAAAAAATTATCTAAATTTACCAATTTGTAAAATTTTGTAGACTAAATTTCTAAACAATGTTTTAAAAGTTTTATTAGGTTAAACATTTTGATTTTAATTATCTAATTTATTTCAGTACATATCAACTTTGTTTATTTTGACGTATTTTCAGTGTGAATATAAGTATGTAACAAGAGTAGGAAAAAGGTAAGATATCTTTTTCAATGGTTTTGTCTGGGAATTAGTACAATTAAGATTCTTTTTTCTTTCTTTTATGGAATTGATGTATAGAGAGTACTTGTTAGTTGTAATGTAATTATATGTGTCTTAGTGTTTATATGAATCAATTATACATTGGGATTCACAGAAAGATTTTTTTTTCACACACCACAGAAATCTCCAAAACTAATCATAAACTCCATAAAAGCTATGGTATGACACTGCTACGAATTAATATTTTCAATTTGACACAAATGAAAACAATACCAGACCTTTAGAATCATACAATCCCGAGATCCATAGCATGATAGAAGGTAAAACATAGTTTGGATATTAAAATGATCAATCACATTTCATAATATAAATAATTTTCCTCTCAATATGAAGACAATATTGGTGTCATGAACATAGCAGCAGTTTGAGTTTCAGAGCCCTGATTCAATCAGGTAGTCACCAAGCCTCTGTGCAACCATATAGCATTTTCCAGGAGTCATTGGCTTGTCACAGAAAAGACTAAAGGTTGGGTGGTCTTCTTGACTGAAACACCACCAGATTCCAACAATGTAAAGCAAAAAGTAGCACTAATTAATCAAAAAAAATTGCCAAAAGATTTTTTACCAAAGAAAAGGCAAGAGATTCATCAGTATTTTTTAAATACTGAATATGAAAATATGAAAAAAATGAATTATTATTGGTTGGTGAACCCTAGGAGTTGAACCCAAGAATACTTATAATATTTAGTTAAAAAGTTATATTAAAAAGAACACTATGATATATTCACTGGAGAAAAGATCCACATCTAAAAGATTCGATATATGAGATATGAAAAAAATATATAAGAAACTTAAGTTAGTTCATGTACTGATAGTTAATTTTAAGTTAAAATCTCGTAACAAATCTGATCTTAACATGTTATCAGAGTATTGACCCAAACCTTCTCGTATTGATCCGGTCCAAAAAGTGGTTATACATAGTATTAATGGGCCTCACATCGTAGCTAGCTCGTCGATTTGGGTCAGAAAGTTTGCCAGATGAGGCAGAAACTTGTATATAACGGAATTCGGTTACAACGGTCCAAAAAAGAGGAAAGATGGTATTGAGATCTGAAAAGAGAAATGAGAGTAGACACTGAGCTCATAGTGTTCAAAAGGGTCATGCGATCGGAAGTGATTTCTCGTTCTAGACCTTTGTAACTTGTATCAAAAGTTGATTGCTTTGATTCTCTAAAAAAGTAAAAAGGAAAGTTACAGTGAGCTTGAGGGATACCTATCCCTCCCCTGTTAGTAGAGAATACAGGGTGATTAATTCTCTTGTGTTCTTTTGGGCTTTGATTCATCATCGTAGCAAACCAGCAAAATGTAAATATGAATACCATGCCGCTGTGTTAGTTAACTTCACTCTCAAATATCAAACCAAAGCTAGTTTCGATTCACAAACGAAATCAGTATCAAGTGAAGACTCAGAAAACTGCAGAAGCAAGAGTACCTGAGCCTTGAAAGCTTCAATATCATTATGATGATTGAACCAGCATTTCTATTTTGTATTGTTGTCAGGAAGCTATTAGACATGTAAAGATATAAAGGAATCAAACCTCAATAGTAGAAAACAAACAGTGAATCTCTTTCTCTGATTTTTTTTTTTGTTTTGTTTTGTTTTGTAAAATAATAATGCTGTAAATTAAACTTCTTGGACTTATGATATTATATGTAAAATTCAACAGACTCTGCACATAAAATAGATATAGATATATGATGTTTGACTGATTGATATGTAACTTAAAAAAGAAAAAAAAAAACTAAAAACTCCAATTCCTTGATCCAGACAGCAACCTCAACAGCTCTGTTATTCATTCGATTCAGGTTTTGTCGACACGGTTCCATTCTGCTGAGGCAGCTGCTGTCTTGACTGGCTGATGTTGAGTTGCTGGAACATCTCTGCGTTGAGTGATTGCATCTTTGATCTGTCAGCTACGCTCTCACCAGTTGCCAGTTTCAGTCTCTGGACTTCCCCATTCAATGCTTCGTTCACAGCTGCCACACAAAAAAAAAACAATCATTCTCTCTCACATAAGAATTATTTCAAACATATGTGAGTGATTTAGTAGTTATGCTATTAGGCTTCGAGAATAAAGAAACTGACACATACATGAGTAAGATGGTAAACGCATGAAATTGATATATAATAAAATTAAAGAGAAATCTCATTACCATCGCGAAGCTGAGCTTGCTGCTCCATAGCTTGAAGACGAAACTTGAGCTCATTGTTCTGGTTTGTCAACCCCATCATATCTCTCTGTGGATCAACTAAAATCGTTAAAAAGACTAATCTAAGGAACTGAGTGTTATAACAAAACAAGTAGAGAAACTCACCTGCAAAAGGGTGACCTGAGCAGACAAAGTAGTAGCCTTGGTCTGAAGAGTCTGCACTTTGTGTTCTAATTCCACAATGTACCGCAACTTTCTCTCCTTTGACCGCGCTGCAGACTTACGGTTCGCCAAGATTCTGATTTTAAAAAGAAAAGAAAAAAAAGAATAGAGAATCAAATTTGCATAAACGTAGGAAGCCAATGCGCTGATTACTGATACGCACCTGCCACGGATGAAAGCCGAGGGTCGTCCAATGTTGTGTTTAGTTCACCACAGTCGATTCATCTCTGTATGGCAATAAATCAGAACATTCTCAAATGTTCTCATATCCCCAAGTCAAAAGAACGCAAATCACAGATGTTTGATCGGTGAAGATTAGACACATAACAAAAATTTAAAGAGGTAATAAAAGCAAAATAGATTGATTTGCTAGTAGAGATATGTCGGACCGGAAGATGTGTATCTTACGGACCAAGATTGTGAAGCCCGTGAAACCCATGAAGATCCTGAAAACTAAAAGGAAAGACTTGAAGAGGAAGTCAACCTTAATATATTCTTAGCATATTTCCATTACGTGTTTAGGAAAGTTAACATTATCTAGTGTCACATTATGTTAATGTTAGCACTATATATGGATCTTGTATTCTCTTATCAAACACAACATAATAATATATCATATTATATTCTATTTTACATGGTATCAGAGCAGTCGATTTTTAGGGATCAAAATTAAAGCTTTCGCAAGTTTTAAGATTTGATACTGATGATTATCAATCAATTTTATAATAATGCAAGGATTACTAGTAATCGGCCTTGCTATCACTAAAGTGATATCCATATAGATATCAATATATTACTTGTGACTTTCTTTGTTACAAAACACTAATTTGAATATGCTCATCGTTGGTTGCATCATCGTTGGTGTTGGCGATGTTGAAGAAGATGGTGAGGGTAATGGCGATGAAGACATAGTTACGTGGTCATGAGTCGCTAGGTTTGGTGTTTTTTGTTAATAATATTACTAGGGGTTTGTTTAAATGTCACGTAAGTGAAAGGGATTTTTTCTTTTCCTTTTTATTTAATATTTGTTTTAGTTTGGTGAATGCAAGAATTATCAAAAGTCTTAGTGGGATTATGGGTTTCTAGTTTTACATGGGTTATTTTTTTTTGTTAGAGATTTTCTATAGTTTAGAATTTCTCAGAGTTTATGTCGTGTTGTTTTCCCATAGTTTGGGATTTCTGGTTATAGTTTAACCATTACGGGAGAGTTCTAGTTGAACGCTCAAATTTCTTAGGTCAGTTATTTTTTAGTCCAATGTATGGACTGTCCAGGTTATAGGACGATCGTTTTTGGAGCTGCAGTTGCGCCCACGGGATGTATTCCCATTGTCAAGACCAAAGAAGAGCTGAAGTTTTCATCCTCCTTGTCTAAGTTGAAGTTCATTCCCGAAGGAATCTATTGATTTGTTTTCCTCGATATAGTGTCCACGACATACGTGGTCTGCTTTGTGGTTGCAGATTTGCGTGTTGCATCCCACGTTTGTCGTGCGGGGGAGTATTAGAGATATGTCGGACCGGAAGATGTGTATCTTACGGACCAAGATTGTGAAGCCCGTGAAGCCCATGAAGACCCTGAAAACTAAAAGGAAAGACTTGAAGAGCAAGTCAACCTCAATATATTCTTAGCATATTTCCATTACGTGTTTAGGAAAGTTAACATTATCTAGTGAACATTATGTTAATGTTAGCACTATATATGGATCTTTTATTCTCTTATCAAACACAACATAATAATATATCATATTATATTCTATTTTACATTTGCTCTCCATAGATTAAGAAATAGTTAAGTAACATCAGACAAAGAAAGGAGAACTTACTTGTGTAAAGATCTTTTCTCAGATTTTTCTCCTAAGTGCTGTCTCTTGTCACATTCTAGTAGCTTCTCTCTCTGAAAACACTCTTCTCTCTCTGAAGCCTCTTCTTCTGTTTTTTTTTTAGCTTTCTCTCTGCCTCCGCAGCTCCTCATCGACCTATCTATGTCTCTTATGGAGATAGGAGTTAAGAGAGGTGGAAGGATAGAATCGCGTATGAAGATAGGAGTAAAGAAAGATTGAATGATTTGATATTGAATCGTTGTAACTCCAAATAAATGGATTTGCAGAAATCAATACGGAGAAGCAGAAGAGGCGAAACAATATCATCGACGATCATGAGGAAGCCAGGAAGGGAAGTTGGGTGATGGGCTTACACAAAATAGTAACATGTTACATTGAGAGGCCCGTGTAAAATTCTAGTGAGCTGATAGGTTGATTTTTTATGCCTAGGTGGCATAGCTCAGAGAGCTTTATAACTTCCTTTTAATACTTGTTTGATTTTAGAACTCGAACTTTCTAATGTAAAGATATCCGGCTCTCGCATGTAATTCTATTAGTTATCCAAGTCCAGTATTCAGTTTTCTCTATATGAACACGGAGTGACCGTCGATCAATTATACCTTTCTAGCGTTGATCGATGGTACTTTGAATCAGGTTAAAGGTGCAATCCGATTGGTCTAATAGGTTTCCTAGATTAACTGTCATTTTTCTTCAGCAATCCTAGCTCAACAAGAATCAGTTTAGATAAGAGACCAAGCTGTCGCATGCACCTAATTATCCTAATATCATGGTTCCATTTTGCTACTCTATAACACAAGCAATAAGAGCAATTCAATTGATGGATATCACTAACTTTTTTTTTTGTCACGAATGGATATCACTAACAATTTAGCAATTCTATAGTTTGGGCTAATCCTTCATAACCTATATGAACCCTAAATCTAACAGGATAATTACTCAAAATGGAAAAGTAAACCATAAATAAGTAGAATAGAGTAGGAAAAACTGGAGTTTGAATGCAAGCTCTGAAGGAGTCTTGGATCTTCTCTGCTAAATACTTTAAAACCATAAATATGTTTGCTGGGAAAATAAGAAAGTAAGAAAATGTGTGTTTCTTAGAACAATGGCAGAGTAGTTGAATATTAGGTTAAACTCGGCCAAGGATATTCTTGTAAATGTGTGAGACTTGAGCTATAAATCGGCTGAGAACCAAGTGGGGCCTTGCGCGTTTTGCTTTCAATCGATAATTGACTATGAATATCGATCTCTTAACTGGTTCGATGGTCAACCATGAGTTCCTTCTATCTTTATCTCCAAAATACTCCAAATCACCAATTTACTATAAATCATACCTGAACCTGTAAATATGCTAAAAAAACTCAAAAACATAATAAATATATCCTAAAACACGTATATACTATGGCTAAAAATAGATAAAATACATGGTATATCAGAACTCTTGTTCTCTCTATACGAGCTACCTGAGCAAACACTTCTTAAAAGTCAATTTCATGTTCTTGTACTTATAATTTTTCTACAAGTCTTGCTTTGAATTTATTGATTGATCCATATGCATTCCGTTTGATCTTAAATACCCAAGACAAGGTAAATATATCTTGAAACTCTTATACACCATGACTAAAAATGGGTAAAATCCATGGTATATTACAAGCTCTTCCGAAAAAATGCAAAATAGTTTTATGGATATTTGGAGAAGTCATCTGATTGTTTCCAGATAAACAACCTTACTCACATTCTTCATTTTTCTTAGCAATATATTTCAAGAGTTTAACAAAGTTACCATTGCTACCAGATTATTCTTTCTCTTGAATACCACTAAAAGGTAACATTTGTCGTAACAAGAATCTTGAAGCATCAATGGAAGCACGTAACTGAATGTGATAATCATTCTTCTTGATATCATCTTATTTATGCAAATCATTCTTGATAGAATGACTTTTATTCATCAAGTTTTCGCACTTCATTGCTGCATTCTTGTGAAACTGTTAACCTATCACATCTTGTTAAATATTTTTGAACTTATTCCAGCTAGAAAAATCGTCAATGGTCCATGCATCATTTCTTCACCTTTACAAGCATTATCTCTGTACAGTAAATATATGGAAAAAATCTGCATTTTTTCACACTTTATTCATTGGAAATTTTCAAAAATACCACTTTGAATGTACCATTATTCATCTTTACCACCATTAAAGACACATTTTCAAAAATACATCATTTATTAAAAAGTTAAAAAAATCTTATATCCTTACTCTTATATGCTTTTCAAAATTCTAACCTCAAATTCTAAATCCTAAACCCCCAACTCTAAACCCTAAACCCTAAATCCTCAATTCTAGACCCTAAACCCTAAAATATATACCCTAAATTCAATACCTTAAACCATAAACCCTAAAACCTCAACTATAAACTCAAAATCCTCAAAAATCCTCAATTCTAAACCCTAAACTATATACCCTAAACTCTAAAACATCAAATCAAACCCTAGATCATAAACCTTCAAATCTAAACCTTCATTAAAAGTGGTGGTAAAAGTGGTTAGTGTAAAAATGAAAAATGGCACTATGAAAATTGTATTTTAGACATAATCCCTTTATTCTAACCAATATGGATACTGATTAAGCCTAGCATGATTAAATCGCCTTAGTACGCCTCCTATCAATGATTGTCTAAAAATATGACCAGGAGATTGACAAATACCTCATTCTTTTGATTCCTATTATATTCTGATATTCTTTTCGGGTCAGCATAATCCCATGGTAGTTTATCTTAATCATCTAAATCACTCTCATATGATGATGTAGCTTTTCTTTTCATTTTTATCAAAATTTCTCCATATCTGCAACTGAAAAAAAAAGACACAACTAACCAACTGTTAAAATATAAGTACAAGTATAAAAAGTATATTGTTAAGCAAAAAAAAAAGTATAAAAAGTATAATAAATTACATAACTTTATAGCATATAACATTCAAAAAGTTACGTATGACCTATTACCTATACAATATTCAAAACTTCGTCTAACTGTAAAATAGAAAATATTGTTACCAAAATAACTTAATTAGAAAATAAGAATCACTAGAAACAAAGTTAATTAATTTTTTTTTTTGAAAAGGGACTTACTTGTTTTAGTGGCAATTGATAATCTGGTTTAAAGAAAATCATCTCTAACTCACCTGCAAAATACCATTTTAATATAATTTTTACATTAAAGCATCTCTAATCCAACTTTAAAAATTACTCTATTTTTATGTAGAGTTAATGTACTGCACAATCGATAACCGGTTCTCGGTGTCGATCAATGAAGGGTTTTGGGTGGGTGAGGGTGTCTAGCTGAAAACTCCTCGTGTGTCAAAATCCGGACTGGTTGCTCGTGGCAGTAAACTTTGTTGACTCCGTCGATCGATGTGGAAACTCGAACATCGCTCGATAGTCATCATCCCATGTCGATCGATGACTAGTACTTAGCGTCGGCCAACACCAATGAGGGCTGCTGATACTCATGGCACTCTCTACTTCAAAGTCGCCCTCATGAAGTTTATCATGCTTCACCACTTGCCAGAAATCATCCTCTATGATGGCATTTACGTGGTGTCTCACTACTTCTTCATCTCTCCCTTTCACCAAAGCTTCATGTCTCATAATAGCCTCTCCTGTCTGAATCACTTGTGTCTTCAACTTCTTCACATGAGCGCTCAAGGTGTCAAACTTTGCATTCAGATTGTTGTAGGCATAATCTATCTTTCTCTTGAAATCCACAGTAAGCCTCTGCTGACCTTCTAGAACATGATCAAGCATTAATTCGATTTTGCTTTTGATAGAAATAGTTACCAAGACTCTTTTGCTGTAGTTGTTATTGTTGCAGGGTTTCCGGTACTGCGAATTCTAACTTTAGTTGCTCCTCTGACTGTTGCCATAGAAGTTCATGTTTCTACTCTGGTTTCCAGACCTCTGAAATTCAGTGCCTCTGATGAAATTTGCATACTCCTCTACACATCTCTACTCATCAATATCTACAGCTTCCACATCTTCTACAAAGCTAACCTGCTTCTAAAGAAGCATGTGGACACTATCCAATTTGGCTCTCACACCGTCCATATGCTCATTGCCAAGGGCATGTGCCGGTTTTCTCTTTTCATAATCAAAGTTCTTGGTGTTGTTGCTAGATGCCAGTTCTCTATAAGTCTCACAGCCTCTTATGGATTCTTGGTGTTGAAATTCTCTTCACTAGTTGTGCCTAGAGCTGTCTGATATGCCAGATCTAAACCTCTGAAGAAAGTGCTGAGCAGCTGCACTTGGTTGAATCCATGGTGTGGACATTCTCTCTAATAAGACCTGAAACGAACCCAACAATTCCTGAAATACTCTGTAGGCTCATGCGCGAATGTAGCAATCTTGCTCCTCAAATCCTCTGGGCGCGCCTCATCAAAGAAATTACGCAAGAATGCATTTTTGATGTCTACCCAGGATGTAAGAGATCATGGTGGTAACTGATTAAGCCATTGCAAAGCTTCTCCATCAAGAGAGTACTTGAAGAGCTTGCAAAGTAGGTAGTCAATAGGGACTCCAATTGCTTTAACAGCAGAAATAAGATCCTCAAACATTTCCAGATGGTCCATAGGATGCTCATGGGGTGTTCCATTGTAGGGTGTCTGTCCCATGAGTGTGTAGTACTGAGGCTTTACCTCGAAATCAGTCATATGTATGTCTGGAGGACGAATAGCAGATATGTTGGCGTAGAATTGTTCTGGATGGTTGTAGTCAATTAATGATATGTTTCGAATAGCCTCTTATGCAGCTTGAGCAGCAGCTGCAACAGCTTCAGCTTCTGGATCAGGGATTGCAGCCCCTGATTGTCTACTCTCTGACCTGCTGCATTACGCAGGTGACCTTCTTGGTCACGCAGGTTCCCATTCTCGTCTCGCATGAGAATCAAAGTCGCAACCATGTCTCCCGACTCATTATCAATCGATGCGCGATGTGCGGTATCGGTCGATGTCGGGTGGATGAAGTCGGTCGACGGATACTGAGTAGTATCAGTCGATGTGGATGAGCGAGTGTCGGTTGGCGGTTGCTGAAATTTGGTAGACGGTTGTTGATCAGAATCAGTCGATGCACTGGTAGCGGTGTCGATCGATGTAGAACATTTCTCTCTGCGGATTGAACGTTCCAAAGATGTGGGGTCAGTAGACAACAATGTTTTCTCCTTGTTGCGTCTGGTTATGCTGCGCATGTACCTCAAAAGCCAATAAATTTTTTTATCAATTTCAAGCAGTAAGTAAAAACGTAGAATTAAAAAAACCTAATGGCGATCAAAGCTCCTCAGCAACGGCGCCAAATTTGATAGCTTGCTCAAATTACCGTAGAGCAACAATTACTCTCATCTAAAGAGGTCAAGTTTTAGTACTTAGGGGTCGAATCCACAAGGAGCCGGGGCACACATTAGATCTTATTATACTAAGCTAGGTTAAAGATTTAAAACTGTAAATTGCAAGTAAACTAAAGCAGTGAATAAAATAATTGTTCAATTGATTGATTGGGGTGTTTAACAATTATGATGAAGGCGCTAGACTTAGGATTTCTATTCAGGTAATCAGGATTATAGTTATATAGATGATATATAAGTTGCTTGCACGATATTAAAGAACCCAACTGTAAGAATAACCAATCAAATTTCATATTCTAGGTTATCTATTACTAGATACAAGATCTCCAACTGATGTTGCGAAAGCATCGATCGATGTCTCTATAGGAGAATCGACTGATAAACCTTTCTTCGTGTCGATCGATATC
>NW_026616771.1:0-21995 GCF_000801105.2 Raphanus sativus | reverse complement strand
AGACTCGGATCAAGCCCTTATGGTTTTGATCGCAGATCTTGCCCTTATGGCTTGGATCCTCGTTTTTCTTTGGGGGATCTTTGTGTTTAGGACGTGTGTCCTTTGTCTCTGACTGTATCAGACAGAGAGAAACTGAATGAAATGATCTCTGGTCGTGCACCCTATTTATAGGCAACCAGGAGTCATGTGCAAAGAGACACATCCCTTCCACGCAGCCCTTCGAACAGATCTTGACCATCGATTGCAATCAACGGTCCAGATCGTTTTCAGCCATGGAAGGTTCCAGACCCATCTAGGCACGTCCATGACAAGCCCAGGGTGATACCCAAGCCCATGACTTGCCCACATGAGCCCAACAGCCCACAGACCCAATGACCGGACCAACCAGCCCGCCACCGGCCCAGACCCGGACCATCGGCCCGAAACCCGAACAGTCCATCCAGCTGAGATGAGCTGACTCCCAGCTGACCCAGCTGAGTGAGCTAGTTCATCCAGCTCAGGGAGCTGACACACTCTTCAGTGAGCTACACTGAGCTGCACTACACTCCATCTAGCTGGCCGAGCTTGCTCACTGCATCGCCCAGCTGCCATACACTTTGTACAGCTCCTTTATACTTGTCTCCTTCTAGTTTGGCTATATCTTAGTTTCCTGATGCCCTTAACCTTACTTCCAGGCCATGATACCCTTGTGTTTAGGTCACATGACCTGACTGGCGCGTCTCCTTGCACCATGGTCGATCCAAATGATCAATCCAGGATCGGGGACATGACAAGTCTCCCCCACTTAGAATGGATTCGTCCTCGAATCCAGTGGTGCTTACATCCCATATCATGACAAAGGTTCCAACTGAACTCTTTGCATCCTGCACATCCGCTAAGGTTCATGACCCCAGTTACAACTTACTGGATCATTCCTTAACCAACCACAGCTTATCCCAGCTTGGCCCTATTGCGATCTTAGTCCCTACTAGACTAAACTGCCTCATACTTGACTTCTGTCCATCACCAGACATAGTCATACTTTGATCCTAGCCCATGACTAGATCATCTTCAGTCCTTAAGAACATACTGCATACTTGAGTCTTAGTAGATTTACCCAATCTCCAAGCTACTCAATGTATCAGTCGAGTCTTAAAGAACTCGATCACATTCTGGTCCTGTCCACTCCGGGACTCCACCGTCTCAATCCAACCATAGGTCAATCTCCGACTTGGTTGTGCTGCGACCCTCGTCCCTCACTGGACTTAGTCGACCTCATCTCAGCCATCTCGGCTGGTGCCAAACGATACGGACTTTTGGACATTGGGACCGTTCCCGGTTCTAGTTCGATCATGCTCGGGTCAGTCCCTGCAAGAGGCACACCCTGCAGCGCCCGAAACACATCCTTGAACTCTTGAACCAACCGAATCCTCGTCCGGGCTACCACCCCCTACAACCTCCTTAGTGTTAATGGTCGCCAACCAGGCCTCATGACCACCTCTCAGCATATTTTCCACCTGGACCGCTGAGATCACTAAGCATCCAGAGGTTGGTCGGATCCTTGAAATCTGATCGGGGGTCCACACCCACTCTCAAACTACACTTTTCCCCGGTGACAGTCTAAGGTGGCCCGATTCTTTCCAAGACCAATCCATCCCTAAGATCACTTCATGATTCTTAAGGCTAACCACAATCAGATCCACGGGCATCGCCCTTTCCCGGATCATCACTGGGATGTCCCTAACAAGGCCTAGTGAATTCATCCTTTGGCCTCCGGCCGCACTCACTATCCCGGGATCATCCCCTATACAATACAAACAACCCCTTTCCGATCATATCTGGACTCACAAACGGTGTGTAGCTCCAGTATCGAAAGGTATGTTGTTTCCACACCCTGATCATTAAGTACCTAGATGAGTAAGATATCGGTTTGATCACACATTTGGAAAACGTCCCATACCATTCTCCAAAGTGTCACACTTCTGTGAATGTCCCATACCATTCACAAGAGTGTTTATAATATACCTCAATCCCCCATCATACTAAGCCACTTAACATCGTGTTCTCAATCCATTCAAATTGATCTAAGGAATCCTACCTTGGCTTATACCGAGTCCCAGCTGATCCATCTGATCCCAAGCCACTCGTATACTAGCCCTGTAGTGTCTCCCTTAAACCAACTTGAACCTCGCAAATGCTCACTTGTTTTGAACGGCCACCAAGGATACACTTACCCCCAAAGAGTGCTGCACGTTTCTTTCAACCTAAGCCACTCTCAGGTTCATGTTGCTTCCCTGGTCCAGTCGTCCATCAATGATCTTGCATTGCATCGATCCGTCCAACCCGTCTATTATTTCCAGATAACTAGATCAACCAACCTTCTGTTTCAGGATCTTGCCCTTGGGGAGTGCATCTTGGCCAAGCCGGTCCACCTTGGAACTTTCCCGTTCACAAGCATGATACCCTTTCTTGCCTCAACTCCCTCTTGGCTCACCTAGTAAGGTTCCATGGTCATCTCAGTTTCCAGAAATAATTTCGGTTTGGAACACAATACCTTTGAGCAGTGAGTTGAGCTGAAGTTACAACCCAATCAGAAACTCCACTCATCTGCCTCAAAAGGATCCAACTACCTGAGAAATACTTAGTTCTCATCTAAGCTATGTGCTCCAGCACCCTCAGGTAGTCCACTAACCAAGCTGCCTTAGCTGGTGGATCAATCTAGACCACCTCAGCTACTGGCCCAGCTTGATCATTAGCTGCTGAAACAGCTGCCCAATCAACCGGTTAGTCCTCTCATTGTTTGCAACAATTGTTTGGATCAGCCCGGTTTACATCACAAGAGGATTCAACTTCCCCTTCCAGCTGCAGCTCAGCTCTCCCCCACTAGAACCTCAGTAGGGTTGAGCTGACTTACAGTCACTCCAGCTTCATTGTTAACTTCCTCCAGCTGAGTCAACAATAAAACTGGTGGATTATTCACATCAGCATCCACTTGTCCGGATGCATGGGTGAACAACCACAACCCAATGATCCTAGAATCAAGCATGCTCTGATACCAACTTGTAAGACCCGAACCCGGCCGGCTAGGCCGCGGTCGATGCCTCACGTCGCTCGGTCCATACCCTGACCGAACCACTCAATTTTTCGATCTTTATCTGTACTTTCGCCTAAAGGCGAAGTCTATCTTGGACCTTAGCTTAAGACTACCTTAGTCATTCCCTAGCTTAGATCCTTTCAACTTATGCACAGCGGAATATTATCTATCAACCATTGGTCTAAAACCAATCTAACCTTTGTTTGGTCGAATTACCTTAGCCTTGGTTAGTTTACTCAACTACCAATCAGCTTAAAGGTCAATCCTAAACCGAAACCAAGTCATACGATTTTGAGGTTCCATTCCCCTAAACCATTCTATCTAGATCTATGTAAACATAGCTAGATCATACCTTGGCCACATCTACGGAGCTGGTTAGCTCATCGGACCACCATTGACTTGAACTACACTTGCTTGTGTACTGGACCACGATCACTCAATGATCTTACTTAAGGTCCTTATAATGATTCCTGCATTAAACAGCTCCCCTAGGTACTTAGTCATTCAACCAACCATCCCCACAGACATAAGTAACCTTTGAGAAGTCTTCGAACGGTTAAGAGATATGCATCTGGCCCTTTTTGGCTCATGCACACTCCCTTGCCTTATAGACAATAGTACCAAGTCCTTCTTTTGGACTAACAAAGCCCATCATAATCCTAAGTCAATCAACCAACCATCCTCACATGACTTTGGATTCGATGAGTCTTCATCTGGCCTGACCGGCCTTGGGACTTAACCCAGACAAAGATATGACTTGTTCATACCAACCGATGTATTCGTTAATCAGGTTAGTTTCGACACCTGGTTCCATTATCGATGGTCAGGTCGTCCATACTTAACCATGATCAATCCTTACACGGCATTCCTTGAACAGTCACACTTAGGCTTAGTACTTATGGTCAACGACACATAATACTGGCCATACACTTCGTCATGACTGTTAGCCAATCTCGAAGTTATCAACCCTGAGGTTGACATCTTGGATAATCACATCAATGCTCATACTCCAGCAACGTGACTATCTATACTAGTACTCGGCCATCGATCCACCGTCATGGAACATGAACCGACCCTTAGTCATGATAAGCCATCGTCTACTTAGCATGTACTGACATAACCGGCCTTCCATTGCCATCATGTGGGTCCATGCCCTACATAAGGCATATGGCGCCTATCTTACTCACCAACCCGAGGTTGATCGTAAGATATCCCACTAAGCCCTTGCGGGTAGAACCATCCATCCATTAACCATGGATCATGGTTCACACATCAATCACGATGTATGGATTGCACTTAGCCGTTAAGGCCTTCGCTATTTCCTTACACTCATGTATTGACCTAAACTAAGAACCCATTGCCATTGTGTGAGTCCATGCCCAACACAATGCAAATGGTGTCCTTATATCAATCGAATCACTCGTACCCTTTTTGGTCTCGTTCCGTTCGTACCCTTTCAGTCCCGACCCGTTCGTATCCTTTCGGTCACGACCCGTACACATCCCATGGATCATGATACGTTCGTACCCTTTGGATCACGACACGTTCGTACCTCTTGGATCACGACACGTTCGTACCTCTTGGATCACGACATGATCGCAGATCTTGGATCACAGTACATTCGCTTTTGGATCACGATGCACCCTTTGGTCATTGGTACCTTTTGGTCCTCGTACCCTTTGATACTTGCAACCCTTGGTATCTCGTACCTTTGGGTTACTTGCATCCTTTGGTATCTCACAACCTTTGGTAACTCATGACTCTTGGCAACACGCAACCTTTGGCGACTAGTACCCCTTGATCCAATCTATTGGCTATGGTTAGCGATCAACGTAACCGACCATGACATGAGGGTCTATGACATGGTAACATGGATAACTACCACGTTCTCCATATGTATATATATCATATAGACATAATAATATAAAGATACAGAGATAGAACCACTTACAGCCGCTATAGCCCTTGCAGGTTGGTCTGCTCGTCTCCCGGCTAACCGCCCTTGGACCCTTGGTCCATTGCGCCTAATTCCCTTCAGGAATAGGTCTTCCTATTGGCCTTAGTGACTTATATAAGCCACGGCCTCATATGGCTCAAGCCATATGTACCAGACTCGGATCAAGCCCTTATGGTTTTGATCGCAGATCTTGCCCTTATGGCTTGGATCCTCGTTTTTCTTTGGGGGATCTTTGTGTTTAGGACGTGTGTCCTTTGTCTCTGACTGTATCAGACAGAGAGAAACTGAATGAAATGATCTCTGGTCGTGCACCCTATTTATAGGCAACCAGGAGTCATGTGCAAAGAGACACATCCCTTCCACGCAGCCCTTCGGAACAGATCTTGACCATCGATTGCAATCAACGGTCCAGATCGTACCTGTTCAGCCATGGAAGGTTCCAGACCCATCTAGGCACGTCCATGACAAGCCCAGGGTGATCCATGACTTGCCCACATGAGCCCAACAGCCCACAGACCCAATGACCGGACCAACCAGCCCGCCACCGGCCCAGACCCGGACCATCGGCCCGAAACCCGAACAGTCCATCCAGCTGAGATGAGCTGACTCCCAGCTGACCCAGCTGAGTGAGCTAGTTCATCCAGCTCAGGGAGCTGACACACTCTTCAGTGAGCTACACTGAGCTGCACTACACTTGCTTGTTGTACTGGACCACGATCACTCAATGATCTTACTTAAGGTCCTTATAATGATTCCCTGCATTAAACAGCTCCCCTAGGTACTTAGTCATTCAACCAACCATCCCACAGACATAAGTAACCTTTGAGAAGTCTTCGAACGGTTAGAGATATGCATCTGGCCCTTTTTGGCTCATGCACTCCTTGCCTTATAGACAATAGTACCAAGTCCTTCTTTTGGACTAACAAAGCCCATCATAATCCTAAGTCAATCAACCAACCATCCTCACATTGACTTTGGATTCGATGAGTCTTCATCTGGCCTGACCGGCCTTGGGACTTAACCAGACAAGATATTGACTTGTCATACAACCGATGTATTCGTTAATCAGGTTAGTTTCGACACCTGGTTCCATTATCGATGGTAGGTCGTCCATCCTACTTAACCATGATCAATCCTTACACGGCATTCCTTGAACAGTCACACTTAGGCTAGTACTTATGGTCAACGACAATAATACTGGCCATACACTTCTCATGACTGTTAGCCAATCTCGAAGTATATCCCCTGAGGTTGACATCTTGGATAATCACATCATGCTCATACTCCAGCAACGTGACTATCTTACTAGTACTCGGCCATCGATCCACCGTCATGGAACATGAACCGACCCTTAGTCATGATAGCCATCGTCTACTTAGATGTACTGACATAACCGGCCTTCCATTGCATCATGTGGGTCCAGCCCTACATAAGGCATATGGCGCCTATCTTATCACAATCCGAGGTGATCGTAAGATATCCACTAAGCCCTTGCGGGTAGACCATCCATCATTAACATGGATCATGGTTCACACATCAATCACGATGTTGGATTGCACTTAGCCGTTAAGGCCTTCGCTATTTCCTTACACTCATGTATTGACCTAATCTAAGAACCATTGCCATTGTGTGAGTCCATGCCCAACACATGCACAATGGTGTCCTTATTCAATCGAATCACTCGTACCCTTTTTGGTCTCGTTCCGTTCGTACCCTTTCGTCCCGACCCGTTCGTGTCCTTTCGGTCACGACCCGTACACATCCCATGGATCATGATACGTTCGTACCTTTGGATCACGACACGTTCGTACCTCTTGGATCCGACACGCTTCGTACCTCTTGGATCACGACATGATCGCAGATCTTGGATCACAGTACATTCGCTTTTGGATCACGATGCACCCTTTGGTCATTGGTACCTTTTGGTCTCGTACCTTTGATACTTGCAACCCTTGGTATCTGTACCTTTAGGTTACTTGCATCCTTTGGTATCTCACAACTTTGGTAACTCATGACTCTTGGCAACAACGCAACCTTTGGCGACTTGTACCCTTGATCCAATCTATTGGCTATGGTTAGTGATCAACGTAACCGACCATGACACCAGGGTCTATGACTTGGTAACATGGATAACTACCACGTTCTCCATATGTATATTATCATATAGACAAATATATAAGATACATAGATAGACCACTTACAGCCGCTATAGCCTTGCAGGTTGGTCCCGCTCGTCTCCGGCTAACCGCCCTTGGACCTTGGTCCATTGCGCCTAATTCCCTTCAGGAATAGGTCTTCCTATTGGCCTTAGTGACTTATATAAGCACGGCCTCATTATGGCTCAAAGCCATATGCACAGACTTGTCATGTCCCAAGTTCTAGATAAGCCATCCGGATGGGCCATGGTGCGAGGACAAGCACCAGCCAGGTCATGAGACCTTAAGGCAAGCGTATCATGGTCCATAAATGGGGTTAAGTGCATCAGGAAGCTGAGACTTAACCAGAATGAAGGAAAGGTAAGCTCAAAGGAGCTGGACAAGTGTTTTGGTAGCTGGCCGTAGAGGTTTGGTAGCTCGGGCAGCTAGGAATGGAGTGAGGCAAGCTCACAGTAGCTCAGACAAGTCTAGGACAGCTCCAGTAGCTGGCAGGTCAGCTCACTCAGCTGGGGAAGCTAGTGACCAGCTCACCTCAGCTGGACGGAGTGTTCGGCTCATGAACGGTTGTACCGGACCGTGAGTGGTTATGGGTCCGGTTCGGTGGTGACATGGTCAGGTGAGACCATGGAGCTTGGCAAGTGAGCTAGGCACCTGGAGGAGTGTTGGGGAGCTGAACATCGATCAAAGGGAGCAGTTGGGTAGCGGTTTGGCCGAAGGGATGCAAAAGGGAGCGGTTGGCGCCTTCTCGCCCAAACCGTGTAACCGTTTGTCCCAACCGCCTGTCGATGACATTTCCTATAAATAGGAGTCATTGTTCATCAATTTAGATCACGAAAACAACTAAGCAAACCTCTGCCAAAATTCTACCAGAGAGAAAGAGAGAAGAGACCGGCGGTGGGGAGTGATCCGTGTGGCGTTCCGGTGAGTTTTAATCGGTGGAAACGGTTCAGATAAGAACATGGCAGGCGGGCCGAGTGACAAGGACAAGAGGAAGGAGACAGAGAAGGATGGAGGCGCAGAGGAACGTACGCCAAAGGTACTGATGCACTCCGGATGGTAACCGCGCAAGACCGTGGGTTTAAATGGTCTGGCCGGTTGAACCATGATGTGTTGGTTGCATCCGTTTCTTCCTTTCTCTTTATCAATCTCTTCCCTACTATTTTCTGATGTGGTCTGAGGGTTGAAACCCGCGGACAAACCCCCAAGGCACGGATTGATCAGTGTAATCTCTCCGCGGCCTTGGTTGGGGAGGTATGGTCCGATCTCATGGTTTCCAAGGGAACCATTGGGGTTTGGCGATTGTAATCTCTTAATTGGGATTTATAAGGAATTATCAAGTGATAGATTCGAATTATAACATGTATTAAGGGTTGGTCCAGTTTGGCCGGTTGGCGGTTCATGGTCAAAGTCTAGATGACTGAGGCCGGTTCTGAGTAATCCAATTGGACCTTTCTTTTAGTTTGGATTTATCATGAATTATCATGTATAGTTTAGAGTTTTTGGCCGAGTAATTAGGATGATCAGAAATGGGACTTAGATGTGATCTAGGGTCCGGAACCATGTACTGATTAGTTTGATGTTAGGATATCGGATCATATGTATATTCATGTGTTGTGGTTTGGTTTCAGGAACAAGCAGTGATCGTGGTAAAGCAAAGGAGTCTTGAAGACTTGGCCGTGGAAGGATGTGTGATGTGTGTCTAGTTTAGATGAACTTATGATAGCCTATTGTGCAACTTGTGTGGATTGAATGATTTGTATGGATCACATTGACATATATATATAAGATGATATTTCTTTTATGCTTCCGCATTGTACTTGTTAAATATAAACCTCAAATGAATTGAAAATGACTTAGAAATTATTGGACTATAACCGGCTGAATTACACTTAGACATCTAGGTAAGTACTTGGACTGGTTGGATCATGGGATCCAGGTTCGGGTCTTACAAGTTGGTATCAGAGCATGCTTGATTCTAGGCTGTTGGGTTAGGGGGCAGGTCATCACACATCCGGCTGAGTCTCTTGACATGTTTGTGTATGTTTTTATTTGCTTATGTCTATGTGTTTGAGGTTTAGAAAGTTTGGTTTGTGTTTATATCAAGACTAACATTTGGTTTGCGTTTGGTTTTGATGTGCCAAAGGGAACAAGGAAGCGGTCTCGGAAAGCTAAGGATGGGGCTGGGGTGTCTGGTGCTGGAGATGCATCAGTGCCTAACCCAAATGTGGAGTTAATGGTTCCACCCATGGGTCGGACCGGAGACACCGTCCTGACTGAAGTCCAAGTTAATCAGGCTGAGGTTCAGCCGGACGGTGCGGATGAGCAGCTGAATGAGACCGTGAGGCAGCTCGAGGGAGCTGGAAGTCAGTTAGGTGCAGCTGCTGGGCAGCACCAGGATGATCCGGATGGAGAGGCTGAGTCTTCAGAGATTGGTCACCGGGTTGATCCAAACATCAGGACTGATGGGAGGACTGGTCCGGGTGATCAGGCGGCTGAGCCTTCCATGCAGGAGATATTGGCTGCCATTAGGCTAATGGGTAGTCAGATGGTAGCCATGACTCAGGTGCTCACCCCAGTGGTAAACTCATCCGTTGGACAAGCCACACAAGCTCAAGTGGGAGCTGGTGGAAATGGTGGAGCTGGTGGACGAGTGTTACCAGTAGCTGAGGTGATTGAGCTGGATCCACCATCTGGATCAGCTAAGAAAGTGGACTATCTGAAAGTCCTAGAGCACATCACCCGCCTAGGGACAAAGCACTTTGCTGGAAGTGTTGATCCTATGGAGGCTGATGAGTGGAGAGACCGGTTGGTGAGAAACTTCAAGTCAACCCGGTGCCCTGAGGAGTACCAAAGAGACATTGCTGTGCATTTCCTGGAGGCTGATGCACACAACTGGTGGATAGCCTTGGACAAACGCACCAATGGAACCATTGAGCGCTTTGCTGACTTTGAAGTGGAGTTCAACCACAAGTACTTCCCGGCTGAGGCATGGGACCGTTTGGAGGCTAGGTTCTTGGACTTGGTCCAGGGCAAACGGTCAGTAAGAGAGTATGAAGAAGAGTTCAACAGGCTCAGGCGCTTTGTGGGAAGGGAGTTGGAGGATGAGGCAGTACAGGTCCGAAGGTTCATCCGCGGCTTAAGGCCTGAACTCAAGACATACTGCTCAGTCCGGGTCTTCTCCAGTGTGTCTGAGTTGGTTGAGAGGATGGCAATGCTGGAGACTAACCTTGCAGAAGAGGCTAAGCACAAGGTGAAGAGTGTGGTGGTGGCTCCTGGGCAAAGTGGTGACCGGAAGAGAAAGAGGGACCAGGCTGAAGAGGGTAAAACCTCAAGTGGTAAGCCTGTGTGCCCTAAGTGTAGTAGGAACCACTATGGGGAGTGTTGGAGAGCCATGGGCGCTTGCACTCGTTGTGGTAAGATGGGACACTTTGCTCGAGAGTGCCCAAATGTGGGAGGTGACCGGATTTGCCATTCATGTGGTCTTAAGGGTCATCTCAAGAAGGACTGTCCAAAGCAATCTGATGGACAGAACAAGAACAGGAGTGGGGGAAGCAGGTCGGACCAGAACAGGGGTCAAACCTCTACTCCAAGGGTGTATGAGCTATCCAAGGATGTGGAAGAGACAGGGCCATTCAAAGCAATCACTGGTAACTACTAAAACTTATTTTTCCTTTTTTTTTTTGGAACTATGCATGGTACGGAACCTAGAATGGTTAGGAACTTAGATGGGGTCTTTGTAGGGACCTTGTGTATTGGTGGTGTGGAAACACATGTTCTGTTTGATACTGGAGCCTCACATAGTTTTGTGAGTCCAGAGATGATTGGGAAAGGATTGTTTTGTATTGGTTCAGGGGATGATCCTGGGATTGTGGTTGCGGCCGGAGGCCAAAGGATGCAATCACAAGGCCTAGTAAGGGATATCCCGGTTATGATACAAGGGAGGGCATTGCCTGTGGATCTTGTAGTGGTTAGCCTTAAGAATCATGAAGTGATCTTAGGGATGGATTGGCTTGGAAAGAATCGGGCCACCTTAGATTGTCACCGAGGAAGGGTGCAATTTGAGAGTGGGTGTGGACCCCCGATCAGGTTCCAAGGTATCCGACCAACCTCGGGTAGCTTAGTGGTCTCAGCGGTCCAAGTGGAAAGTATGCTGAGGAATGGTTGTGAGGCCTGGTTGGCGACCATTAGCACTAAGGAGGTTGTGGGGGTGGTAGCCCGGACGGGATACGTTTGGTTCAAGAGTTTAGTGATGTATTTCGGGCGCTTCAGGGTGTGCCTCCTGATAGGGCTGACCCGTTCATGATCGAACTTGAACCTGGAACGGTCCCAATGTCCAAAAGTCCGTACCGGATGGCACCAGCCGAGATGGCTGAGTTAAAGAAACAACTTGAGGAGTTGTTGGATAAGGGGTTTATACGCCCAAGTGTGTCCCCATGGGGAGCACCGGTCCTCTTTGTCAAAAAGAAGGATGGGAGTCTCAGGTTGTGTATTGACTACCGGGGCTGAACAGGGTTACTATCAAGAATAAGTACCCTTTGCCCAGGATTGATGAGTTGCTAGATCAGTTGAGAGGAGCCAAGTGGTTCTCAAAGGTTGATTTGGCATCAGGCTACCATCAGATCCCCATTGCACCGGAGGATGTGCAAAAGACAGCATTCAGGACGAGGTATGGCCACTATGAGTTTGTGGTCATGCCATTTGGACTGACCAATGCACCAGCAGCCTTCATGAAAATGATGAATGGCATCTTCCGGGATTTCTTAGATGAATTTGTAATCATCTTTATTGATGACATACTAGTATATTCTAAGACTGAGGAGGACCATGAGAGGCATCTCAGGATGGTGCTGGAGCGGCTAAGGGAGCAGCAACTCTTTGCTAAGTTGAGCAAGTGTAGTTTCTGGCAGAAAAGTATTGGATTCCTAGGCCATGTTGTGTCTGAGGAAGGAGTTTCTGTTGACCAGGAGAAGGTCAAGTGTATACAAGAATGGCCAAGACCAAAGAATGCAACTGAAGTAAGAAGCTTCTTGGGTTTGGCCGGGTACTACAGGAAGTATGTCAAGGGGTTTGCAAGTGTGGCACAACCCATGACAAAGCTTACTGGTAAAGATGTGAAGTTTATATGGTCTGATGCATGTGATAAGAGCTTTCAGGCCTTAAAGACCATGTTGACCAGTGCACCAGTGCTGGTATTGCCTGAGGCTGATCAACCATATGTGGTTTACACAGATGCATCCATCACTGGATTAGGCTGTGTGCTCACACAACATGGGAAAGTCATTGCTTATGCCTCGAGGCAACTTAGGAAGCATGAGGGCAATTACCCAACCATGACCTGGAAATGGCTGCGGTGGTATTTGCTCTGAAGATATGGAGGTCCTACTTGTATGGTGCTAAGGTTCAGATCCTAACCGACCACAAAAGTCTCAAATACATTTTTACTCAGCCTGAGTTGAATTTGAGGCAGAGAAGGTGGATGGAATTTGTGGCGGATTATGATCTTGACATTGCTTATCATCCGGGCAAGGCAAATCTGGTGGCAGATGCATTGAGCCGGAGGAGAGCGGAGGTGTCAGCTGAAAGAGAAGCTGATGTATTGGAGGGGATGGTCAGGTCTTTGAATCTAAACACCTTAGTCAGTGAGGATGAACCTCTAGGACTAGAGGTTGTGGATCAGGCTGATCTCCTTAGTAGGATCAGACAAGCACAAAGCTTGGATGAGAATTTGCAAAAGGTTGCAAAGAATGACAAGACTGAGTATCAAACGGCCAGCAATGGTACCATTTTGGTACATGGACGTGTGAGTGTTCCGAGTGACCGGGGACTAAAGGAAGAGATTATGAGGCAAGCTCATAAGTCTAAGTTCTCGGTACATCCGGGGCTGAACAAGATGTATAGGGACATGAAGAGGTATTATCATTGGGTTAGGATGAAGGCTGATGTGGCCGAGTGGGTGGCCAAGTGTCCAACTTGCCAACTGGTCAAGGCTGAACATCAGGTTCCCAGTGGTTTACTTCAGAACCTCCCTATACCTGAGTGGAAGTGGGATCACATCACAATGGACTTTGTGACAGGGTTCCCAACGACAAGGAGTAAGAAGGATGCAGTTTGGGTGATCGTGGACCGACTGACCAAGTCTGCACACTTCTTACCAATCAAAAAGGGTGATGGAGTGGATGAAATAGTGAAGATTTACATTGATGAGATAGTGAGGCTGCATGGAGTGCCGGCCAGTATAGTCTCTGATAGAGACCCAAGGTTCACCTCTTACTTCTGGAGGGCTTTCCAAAAAGCCTTAGGAACTAGAGTGAACATGAGCACATCCTACCATCCCCAAACAGATGGACAATCGGAAAGAACTATCCAGACCCTAGAAGACATGCTTAGGGCATGTGTACTAGACTGGGGCGACTCATGGGAGAAGCACTTGCCACTGGTGGAGTTTGCCTACAACAACAGCTTTCACACCAGTATAGGCATGTCTCCCTATGAGGCATTGTATGGGCGGCCTTGCAGAACACCCTTATGCTGGACCCAAGTGGGGGAGCGCAGCATAATAGGTCCGGAGATTGTGGAGGAGACCACTGAGAAGATCAAGTTGGTCAAGGAGAAGATGAAAGAAGCACAAGACCGCCAGAAGAGTTATGCTGATAAAAGAAGGAAACATCTTGAGTTTGAGGTTGGTGATCTAATCTATCTCAAGATGATCACATTCAAGGGAAGGGCCAGAGTTTCTGGAAGAAAGAAACTGGACCCAAGGTTCCTTGGTCCGTTCAGGATACTTGAGAGAATTGGGGCCGTGGCGTACAAATTGGATTTGCCATCTGAAATGGATGCTTATCACAATGTGTTCCATGTGTCTCAACTAAGGAAGTGTCTGACCGACCAAGACATTGTGTTGCCTGAGATTCAAAAGATCTTGGTAAGAACCTCACCTTAGAGACAAGGCCGGTTCGAATCATAGATAGAATGGAAAAGGCAATGAGAAGAAAGACAGTTCCTATGCTTAAGATAGTATGGGAATTCAATGGCAAAGACATTATCACTTGGGAAACCGAGGCAAGGATGAAAGCTGAGTATCCTGAGTGGTATAGTCAGTATGTGGATGGTGAACCATCAAGTATGAACTCGGGGACGAGTTCCTTCCAAGTGGGGGAGACTTGTCATGTCCCAAGTTCTAGATAAGCCATCCGGATGGGCCATGGTGCGAGGACAAGCACCAGCCAGGTCATGAGACCTTAAGGCAAGCGTATCATGGTCCATAAATGGGGTTAAGTGCATCAGGAAGCTGAGACTTAACCAGAATGAAGGAAAGGTAAGCTCAAAGGAGCTGGACAAGTGTTTTGGTAGCTGGCCGTAGAGGTTTGGTAGCTCGGGCAGCTAGGAATGGAGTGAGGCAAGCTCACAGTAGCTCAGACAAGTCTAGGACAGCTCCAGTAGCTGGCAGGTCAGCTCACTCAGCTGGGGAAGCTAGTGACCAGCTCACCTCAGCTGGACGGAGTGTTCGGCTCATGAACGGTTGTACCGGACCGTGAGTGGTTATGGGTCCGGTTCGGTGGTGACATGGTCAGGTGAGACCATGGAGCTTGGCAAGTGAGCTAGGCACCTGGAGGAGTGTTGGGGAGCTGAACATCGATCAAAGGGAGCAGTTGGGTAGCGGTTTGGCCGAAGGGATGCAAAAGGGAGCGGTTGGCGCCTTCTCGCCCAAACCGTGTAACCGTTTGTCCCAACCGCCTGTCGATGACATTTCCTATAAATAGGAGTCATTGTTCATCAATTTAGATCACGAAAACAACTAAGCAAACCTCTGCCAAAATTCTACCAGAGAGAAAGAGAGAAGAGACCGGCGGTGGGGAGTGATCCGTGTGGCGTTCCGGTGAGTTTTAATCGGTGGAAACGGTTCAGATAAGAACATGGCAGGCGGGCCGAGTGACAAGGACAAGAGGAAGGAGACAGAGAAGGATGGAGGCGCAGAGGAACGTACGCCAAAGGTACTGATGCACTCCGGATGGTAACCGCGCAAGACCGTGGGTTTAAATGGTCTGGCCGGTTGAACCATGATGTGTTGGTTGCATCCGTTTCTTCCTTTCTCTTTATCAATCTCTTCCCTACTATTTTCTGATGTGGTCTGAGGGTTGAAACCCGCGGACAAACCCCCAAGGCACGGATTGATCAGTGTAATCTCTCCGCGGCCTTGGTTGGGGAGGTATGGTCCGATCTCATGGTTTCCAAGGGAACCATTGGGGTTTGGCGATTGTAATCTCTTAATTGGGATTTATAAGGAATTATCAAAGTGATAGATTCGAATTATAACATGTATTAAGGGTTGGTCCAGTTTGGCCGGTTGGCGGTTCATGGTCAAAGTCTAGATGACTGAGGCCGGTTCTGAGTAATCCAATTGGACCTTTCTTTTAGTTTGGATTTATCATGAATTATCATGTATAGTTTAGAGTTTTTGGCCGAGTAATTAGGATGATCAGAAATGGGACTTAGATGTGATCTAGGGTCCGGAACCATGTACTGATTAGTTTGATGTTAGGATATCGGATCATATGTATATTCATGTGTTGTGGTTTGGTTTCAGGAACAAGCAGTGATCGTGGTAAAGCAAAGGAGTCTTGAAGACTTGGCCGTGGAAGGATGTGTGATGTGTGTCTAGTTTAGATGAACTTATGATAGCCTATTGTGCAACTTGTGTGGATTGAATGATTTGTATGGATCACATTGACATATATATATAAGATGATATTTCTTTTATGCTTCCGCATTGTACTTGTTAAATATAAACCTCAAATGAATTGAAAATGACTTAGAAATTATTGGACTATAACCGGCTGAATTACACTTAGACATCTAGGTAAGTACTTGGACTGGTTGGATCATGGGATCCAGGTTCGGGTCTTACAAGTTGGTATCAGAGCATGCTTGATTCTAGGCTGTTGGGTTAGGGGGCAGGTCATCACACATCCGGCTGAGTCTCTTGACATGTTTGTGTATGTTTTTATTTGCTTATGTCTATGTGTTTGAGGTTTAGAAAGTTTGGTTTGTGTTTATATCAAGACTAACATTTGGTTTGCGTTTGGTTTTGATGTGCCAAAGGGAACAAGGAAGCGGTCTCGGAAAGCTAAGGATGGGGCTGGGGTGTCTGGTGCTGGAGATGCATCAGTGCCTAACCCAAATGTGGAGTTAATGGTTCCACCCATGGGTCGGACCGGAGACACCGTCCTGACTGAAGTCCAAGTTAATCAGGCTGAGGTTCAGCCGGACGGTGCGGATGAGCAGCTGAATGAGACCGTGAGGCAGCTCGAGGGAGCTGGAAGTCAGTTAGGTGCAGCTGCTGGGCAGCACCAGGATGATCCGGATGGAGAGGCTGAGTCTTCAGAGATTGGTCACCGGGTTGATCCAAACATCAGGACTGATGGGAGGACTGGTCCGGGTGATCAGGCGGCTGAGCCTTCCATGCAGGAGATATTGGCTGCCATTAGGCTAATGGGTAGTCAGATGGTAGCCATGACTCAGGTGCTCACCCCAGTGGTAAACTCATCCGTTGGACAAGCCACACAAGCTCAAGTGGGAGCTGGTGGAAATGGTGGAGCTGGTGGACGAGTGTTACCAGTAGCTGAGGTGATTGAGCTGGATCCACCATCTGGATCAGCTAAGAAAGTGGACTATCTGAAAGTCCTAGAGCACATCACCCGCCTAGGGACAAAGCACTTTGCTGGAAGTGTTGATCCTATGGAGGCTGATGAGTGGAGAGACCGGTTGGTGAGAAACTTCAAGTCAACCCGGTGCCCTGAGGAGTACCAAAGAGACATTGCTGTGCATTTCCTGGAGGCTGATGCACACAACTGGTGGATAGCCTTGGACAAACGCACCAATGGAACCATTGAGCGCTTTGCTGACTTTGAAGTGGAGTTCAACCACAAGTACTTCCCGGCTGAGGCATGGGACCGTTTGGAGGCTAGGTTCTTGGACTTGGTCCAGGGCAAACGGTCAGTAAGAGAGTATGAAGAAGAGTTCAACAGGCTCAGGCGCTTTGTGGGAAGGGAGTTGGAGGATGAGGCAGTACAGGTCCGAAGGTTCATCCGCGGCTTAAGGCCTGAACTCAAGACATACTGCTCAGTCCGGGTCTTCTCCAGTGTGTCTGAGTTGGTTGAGAGGATGGCAATGCTGGAGACTAACCTTGCAGAAGAGGCTAAGCACAAGGTGAAGAGTGTGGTGGTGGCTCCTGGGCAAAGTGGTGACCGGAAGAGAAAGAGGGACCAGGCTGAAGAGGGTAAAACCTCAAGTGGTAAGCCTGTGTGCCCTAAGTGTAGTAGGAACCACTATGGGGAGTGTTGGAGAGCCATGGGCGCTTGCACTCGTTGTGGTAAGATGGGACACTTTGCTCGAGAGTGCCCAAATGTGGGAGGTGACCGGATTTGCCATTCATGTGGTCTTAAGGGTCATCTCAAGAAGGACTGTCCAAAGCAATCTGATGGACAGAACAAGAACAGGAGTGGGGGAAGCAGGTCGGACCAGAACAGGGGTCAAACCTCTACTCCAAGGGTGTATGAGCTATCCAAGGATGTGGAAGAGACAGGGCCATTCAAAGCAATCACTGGTAACTACTAAAACTTATTTTTCCTTTTTATTTTTGGAACTATGCATGGTACGGAACCTAGAATGGTTAGGAACTTAGATGGGGTCTTTGTAGGGACCTTGTGTATTGGTGGTGTGGAAACACATGTTCTGTTTGATACTGGAGCCTCACATAGTTTTGTGAGTCCAGAGATGATTGGGAAAGGATTGTTTTGTATTGGTTCAGGGGATGATCCTGGGATTGTGGTTGCGGCCGGAGGCCAAAGGATGCAATCACAAGGCCTAGTAAGGGATATCCCGGTTATGATACAAGGGAGGGCATTGCCTGTGGATCTTGTAGTGGTTAGCCTTAAGAATCATGAAGTGATCTTAGGGATGGATTGGCTTGGAAAGAATCGGGCCACCTTAGATTGTCACCGAGGAAGGGTGCAATTTGAGAGTGGGTGTGGACCCCCGATCAGGTTCCAAGGTATCCGACCAACCTCGGGTAGCTTAGTGGTCTCAGCGGTCCAAGTGGAAAGTATGCTGAGGAATGGTTGTGAGGCCTGGTTGGCGACCATTAGCACTAAGGAGGTTGTGGGGGGTGGTAGCCCGGACGGGATACGTTTGGTTCAAGAGTTTAGTGATGTATTTCGGGCGCTTCAGGGTGTGCCTCCTGATAGGGCTGACCCGTTCATGATCGAACTTGAACCTGGAACGGTCCCAATGTCCAAAAGTCCGTACCGGATGGCACCAGCCGAGATGGCTGAGTTAAAGAAACAACTTGAGGAGTTGTTGGATAAGGGGTTTATACGCCCAAGTGTGTCCCCATGGGGAGCACCGGTCCTCTTTGTCAAAAAGAAGGATGGGAGTCTCAGGTTGTGTATTGACTACCGGGGGCTGAACAGGGTTACTATCAAGAATAAGTACCCTTTGCCCAGGATTGATGAGTTGCTAGATCAGTTGAGAGGAGCCAAGTGGTTCTCAAAGGTTGATTTGGCATCAGGCTACCATCAGATCCCCATTGCACCGGAGGATGTGCAAAAGACAGCATTCAGGACGAGGTATGGCCACTATGAGTTTGTGGTCATGCCATTTGGACTGACCAATGCACCAGCAGCCTTCATGAAAATGATGAATGGCATCTTCCGGGATTTCTTAGATGAATTTGTAATCATCTTTATTGATGACATACTAGTATATTCTAAGACTGAGGAGGACCATGAGAGGCATCTCAGGATGGTGCTGGAGCGGCTAAGGGAGCAGCAACTCTTTGCTAAGTTGAGCAAGTGTAGTTTCTGGCAGAAAAGTATTGGATTCCTAGGCCATGTTGTGTCTGAGGAAGGAGTTTCTGTTGACCAGGAGAAGGTCAAGTGTATACAAGAATGGCCAAGACCAAAGAATGCAACTGAAGTAAGAAGCTTCTTGGGTTTGGCCGGGTACTACAGGAAGTATGTCAAGGGGTTTGCAAGTGTGGCACAACCCATGACAAAGCTTACTGGTAAAGATGTGAAGTTTATATGGTCTGATGCATGTGATAAGAGCTTTCAGGCCTTAAAGACCATGTTGACCAGTGCACCAGTGCTGGTATTGCCTGAGGCTGATCAACCATATGTGGTTTACACAGATGCATCCATCACTGGATTAGGCTGTGTGCTCACACAACATGGGAAAGTCATTGCTTATGCCTCGAGGCAACTTAGGAAGCATGAGGGCAATTACCCAACCCATGACCTGGAAATGGCTGCGGTGGTATTTGCTCTGAAGATATGGAGGTCCTACTTGTATGGTGCTAAGGTTCAGATCCTAACCGACCACAAAAGTCTCAAATACATTTTTACTCAGCCTGAGTTGAATTTGAGGCAGAGAAGGTGGATGGAATTTGTGGCGGATTATGATCTTGACATTGCTTATCATCCGGGCAAGGCAAATCTGGTGGCAGATGCATTGAGCCGGAGGAGAGCGGAGGTGTCAGCTGAAAGAGAAGCTGATGTATTGGAGGGGATGGTCAGGTCTTTGAATCTAAACACCTTAGTCAGTGAGGATGAACCTCTAGGACTAGAGGTTGTGGATCAGGCTGATCTCCTTAGTAGGATCAGACAAGCACAAAGCTTGGATGAGAATTTGCAAAAGGTTGCAAAGAATGACAAGACTGAGTATCAAACGGCCAGCAATGGTACCATTTTGGTACATGGACGTGTGAGTGTTCCGAGTGACCGGGGACTAAAGGAAGAGATTATGAGGCAAGCTCATAAGTCTAAGTTCTCGGTACATCCGGGGCTGAACAAGATGTATAGGGACATGAAGAGGTATTATCATTGGGTTAGGATGAAGGCTGATGTGGCCGAGTGGGTGGCCAAGTGTCCAACTTGCCAACTGGTCAAGGCTGAACATCAGGTTCCCAGTGGTTTACTTCAGAACCTCCCTATACCTGAGTGGAAGTGGGATCACATCACAATGGACTTTGTGACAGGGTTCCCAACGACAAGGAGTAAGAAGGATGCAGTTTGGGTGATCGTGGACCGACTGACCAAGTCTGCACACTTCTTACCAATCAAAAAGGGTGATGGAGTGGATGAAATAGTGAAGATTTACATTGATGAGATAGTGAGGCTGCATGGAGTGCCGGCCAGTATAGTCTCTGATAGAGACCCAAGGTTCACCTCTTACTTCTGGAGGGCTTTCCAAAAAGCCTTAGGAACTAGAGTGAACATGAGCACATCCTACCATCCCCAAACAGATGGACAATCGGAAAGAACTATCCAGACCCTAGAAGACATGCTTAGGGCATGTGTACTAGACTGGGGCGACTCATGGGAGAAGCACTTGCCACTGGTGGAGTTTGCCTACAACAACAGCTTTCACACCAGTATAGGCATGTCTCCCTATGAGGCATTGTATGGGCGGCCTTGCAGAACACCCTTATGCTGGACCCAAGTGGGGGAGCGCAGCATAATAGGTCCGGAGATTGTGGAGGAGACCACTGAGAAGATCAAGTTGGTCAAGGAGAAGATGAAAGAAGCACAAGACCGCCAGAAGAGTTATGCTGATAAAAGAAGGAAACATCTTGAGTTTGAGGTTGGTGATCTAATCTATCTCAAGATGATCACATTCAAGGGAAGGGCCAGAGTTTCTGGAAGAAAGAAACTGGACCCAAGGTTCCTTGGTCCGTTCAGGATACTTGAGAGAATTGGGGCCGTGGCGTACAAATTGGATTTGCCATCTGAAATGGATGCTTATCACAATGTGTTCCATGTGTCTCAACTAAGGAAGTGTCTGACCGACCAAGACATTGTGTTGCCTGAGATTCCAAAAGATCTTGGTAAGAACCTCACCTTAGAGACAAGGCCGGTTCGAATCATAGATAGAATGGAAAAGGCAATGAGAAGAAAGACAGTTCCTATGCTTAAGATAGTATGGGAATTCAATGGCAAAGACATTATCACTTGGGAAACCGAGGCAAGGATGAAAGCTGAGTATCCTGAGTGGTATAGTCAGTATGTGGATGGTGAACCATCAAGTATGAACTCGGGGACGAGTTCCTTCCAAGTGGGGGAGACTTGTCATGTCCCAAGTTCTAGATAAGCCATCCGGATGGGCCATGGTGCGAGGACAAGCACCAGCCAGGTCATGAGACCTTAAGGCAAGCGTATCATGGTCCATAAATGGGGTTAAGTGCATCAGGAAGCTGAGACTTAACCAGAATGAAGGAAAGGTAAGCTCAAAGGAGCTGGACAAGTGTTTTGGTAGCTGGCCGTAGAGGTTTGGTAGCTCGGGCAGCTAGGAATGGAGTGAGGCAAGCTCACAGTAGCTCAGACAAGTCTAGGACAGCTCCAGTAGCTGGCAGGTCAGCTCACTCAGCTGGGGAAGCTAGTGACCAGCTCACCTCAGCTGGACGGAGTGTTCGGCTCATGAACGGTTGTACCGGACCGTGAGTGGTTATGGGTCCGGTTCGGTGGTGACATGGTCAGGTGAGACCATGGAGCTTGGCAAGTGAGCTAGGCACCTGGAGGAGTGTTGGGGAGCTGAACATCGATCAAAGGGAGCAGTTGGGTAGCGGTTTGGCCGAAGGGATGCAAAAGGGAGCGGTTGGCGCCTTCTCGCCCAAAACCGTGTAACCGTTTGTCCCCAACCGCCTGTCGATGACATTTCCTATAAATAGGAGTCATTGTTCATCAATTTAGATCACGAAACAACTAAGGCAAACCTCTGCCAAAATTCTACCAGAGAGAAAGAGAGAAGAGACCGG
>NW_026616770.1:0-21997 GCF_000801105.2 Raphanus sativus | reverse complement strand
GTATGTTATATAATTATAAATAAAAAATTAATAAAATAAACAAATTGATGATATATTATATATTATTTGTATATTCTACAATTAGTTACCATAAACCATTATCTGTAATATTACATGTATTACATGATAACTTGTATTAGATGAGTTTCAAATTTTCCTTTTGTTTTTAGATCCAAATAAAATAAATAATTAATAAAAATTATCAACCTGTCAAATTATAACAATTTATTTAAACTTCACCTATGATCAGCACATAAGCAAAAGACAATTAAGTGACTTCTCCATTAGTATACAGGAAGATTTTAAGAGATTTCCACTAAATTTTCTTTTCTTTTTTGGAATTGACGACGAGTCGACCACATTCGGTTGGTATATATTCAAGAAACGATCGACTCCACAATATTTTATTATTATTTTCAAGAAATAGACCAACGACTTATATATCAAGTCAAGCACGAAATTACTCACCAAAATCCCTTAATGTCTGCATCAATTTATTTTCTCCTTAATATATGCCTTTTCTATATCGAAATGAATATGGATCTACTCGCCAAGGAAAACAAAAACATTGTGTCACTGCTTTCAGAGCCGTGACTACCATGCTGCAAAAAAGGCTTTCGCCCCAGGCCCCACTAATATATTGACATTTTGAGGCCCCATTTTTACAAAAGTTTGGTTTAATATACTGATTTTAATTGCAGTTTTTAATGTTTATGTCTCAAATTTGGTTACATTTTTGCTTAATTGTTCTTTTCTTTTTTGAATTAGGCATTTCTATGAATAAAACTAGGTTATATTCTATAGAGTCATATATACATTCGGTTTGAGTTAGATGTAAAAAAAAATGTATAAACAACTTATATTAATAAAATTTTAGTTTTTAAATTCTGCCATGAGCCCCTAATAACCTTCGCACGGCACTGACTGCTTTACCTCATTATAGTGATTAGTAACATTCTGGTATCATAAACGTTTCCTTATATTGTGTGTGAAACTACAACCATGCCGCATTTAATTGAAAACAACAAGGATTAGAGTGCTATGAATTAACAGCTCAGGATATGTAAATAAAAATACAATTACATGTTCGTTACAAGTTAATTTTTAAGACTAAGATTACAGAGTTAGTTTGACCAAAAAAAGATTACAATATAACAGTTAATTTTCTGTAGCTATCGTTGCGAATACTACTTATGATTTTTTTTTGAAGCAACTATTTCAGATTCAAACAGTGTTTAAGAAGTAAACAAAGATCTATATGTAATAATATGTAGCCAAAAAGAAAAAAGTCTATCCAATTAATTGATGGTGTTAGTGTTACCAAGAACCATACAACAGAAGGTTAACGAATATTATTGTTTTCTCTATATGCATTAACCGGTCCCGTAACAATATATACTTTGACGTTGGAAGCTTTCGGAATATTTGTTTGTCTCTTTTCGTATTATATGCATGTGGAGTTCTTTCTGCTAAAGAAAGTTTAGTTATTTTTAGCAAAAAAAAAAAAAAGAAAGTTTAGTTACTTTTATTTTTAAAAAAGTTTAGTTACTTTTATTAAAAAAAAAAGTTAGTTACTTTTGAAAAAAAAAACGGACTTTTGGTGGTTAAAACATGCTTCTTTTCCCTTGAAAAACAATTTCATTACGTGAAAAGAAGAAGAAAAGGATAAAACAACAAACCAATATAATTAAAAAAAAGTTTAGTTACTTTTATTTAAGGGAAATTGCATTGTACATCAACCAAACAAAAGTTAATTCACTGAATAGCTAAATAACCTACCTCACAAATACACAGCATCAACATTATAAATAATAGCCATTTTGTCCTTGAAAAACGACCGGGAAACAGTCAACATTTTAAATTAATTTTAATTACCATAACTGTTCATCATTATGTCGTGGCCGTTCGATTTTCACCCATCACTTTTAATTACTTTACTTTCCTCCTTTTCTCGGGTATCTTGCACAGTGTCTTCTTCTTCACATTACTTCTTGATTTCGGTGACTGTCTTCGACATTAACAACAGCTGTTATCAAAATCGAAGGAAAGAGCAAAGAAATTGTTGGGGGTTCTTCGATTGTGGTCTTTCATCCCTTTCTTGTCTGCGCCATCGGCGACGGCCGCTGTCTTTTACAAACGTAAGTTCTTTTCTCTTTCTTCGATTATCTAGGTTTTTCGTGTGATAAATCTCCGAGGCGTATTGTTTCAAGATTTAACTTCGCTCTAGTAGTTAACTCACCGGAATTTAATTACTTAATTACGTTTTACCTAAATTCCCTCCGATAATGGCGGAAATATAGTATGAAGTTGAGGATGGGTAATGGTCGGAGACGAACAATGGTAGTTTATATATACGTCTTCAAACACGTTTATTTTTTCAGTTTTGTCCTCATCCATCAATTTCACCGAATGTTGTAAACTTGTTTATGGGAAAGTTTTTTCAGTGAAATAGAAAAATATTTCTTAATATGTACATTCTATTTTACGTGAAATATCTCTGCCAACAAATAGTACAATTATATCAGATTCCATGTACGTTCTTATAGTATACTATTTGGTTTGACAATGTTTGTACTATGTCATATACTACTCACTGTTTTAACTATACTAAACCATGTCTAATAATTGCAAATGTTGATGCTTTTACAGATAAATCATGGAGGATTTAGGCCTTCCTAGTATAATGTTCGAGTCTGGAATGAGCCTTACGGGCGTAAGCGGGTGAACAGCTACTTCCACTTCCAATGGATTGACTACGTTAGATGATGGATTGATATCGAACTTTTCTACTCTTAACCCTTAGTAATTGACGCTTTCATATGGACATACCCTACAACCAATTATGTTGTATATTAATGAACCATATGTGGGATAGTACAATAAGTGAGTCAATTGTACTGTCTAAATCTTTTTTTTTTTGTCAGTGTACTGTTTAAATCTTTTCATGTGGAATAGTACGATATTATAGTATACTATCTCAACAACTGTTTATGTAGTTGTAATACTGTTGATCAAATGGATTTGGGTTCACTTTTCCCAAATTAGGGTATAGTGTTCCCACATTCTATACTGTTATGACATGGTATATGTTTCAGATGAAGTGTTAAAATTTTAGCATTGGAGTTATCATTTACTAGTTAGGAAATAGTTTCTACTATTTCATATGGTATTGAAAAGTTATCATGCTTACAATGAACCTATTTTTCTCTATTAAAAGACCTTTTAGATTTTCAGAATTTGTATTTACTCATACAAGTCGAATTAGAATGTAATGTCTTTATGCTATCTCGTTTATCTAGTATACTATATGTGCGGTTAATATGGACTTTATTTTACCTGTGGGACGTGGACGTCTTTTTTCCATCAACGTGGCCTCCATTTCTTCCCTTCCACATCACCTCCATTTATCAATAACGACCGAAGACCTATTTGATTAAGGGGTACAACCGGATGAATTGAGGCCCAATTGTTAGATCCTTAATAATGTCAACATCATGTTCATCCACTTAATTACCAACCCAAACTTAGCTATCTCGCAAATTCTCCATTTATTTAAAAAAAAAGTTTAGTTACTTTTATTAAAAAAAAAAGTTTAGTTACTTTTGAAAAAAAAAACGGACTTTTGGTGGTTAAAACATGCTTCTTTTCCCTTGAAAAACAATTTCATTACATGAAAAGAAGAAGAAAAGGATAAAACAACAAACCAATATAATTAATTTTTCATCTTCTTAGATCACTTTCAGGTACCATTGTCTATCCAAATTCTATACGCTGTATATATAATATGATACTCAACTCGTTTTCATCACGTATTCATTACTTGGTATTATTCATATCTATGTACAGTATATGATTACAGAGCACAATGCTGGAAGCTTCATCCTATATCTTGTTAAAGACAAATCGGAACGAGATTATGAAACCGATTGAGAGAGACAAATCCAAGTTGAATGCAAATTTAACCCAAAAAATATATATATATATATATATACAAACTCCACATCAGACCAACATACTATAAGAAACATGCCTCCCCGTTAGTAGCTTATGGTAAAGGGTAACTAAATATTTATAACCAACAACAGTGTACATATATAGAAGCTAACTACTTCATTCATACAAATCGTCAGTACTTTCTACTCAGACCACCTCAAATTGAGTAATAGAATAGCCGTTTGCCGTAAAAAAAAAAAAATCGTTAGTACTGTCAAAGTCAACAGTTGAATCCAGATGAGTACAAATATATTCTTGATTTAAAGAAAATTGTGATGGACATTAAAACAAACGCACATTGCAAAATTCCACAATGAAGCTCTAGTCAATTAAAACGTCCACCAAAGTTAGAAAAAAAGCATGCAACATGGAAACTACGTACAAGTTACCCCTTAGTTACGGCAATCCTCTTTAAAGGCAAGCTCTTCGCTCCTCAACTTCTATTTTACTCTCCCTAATTAAAGACTTCACCGTTTATGTCACTATTCAGATCAAAAATGTTCAAAACAAAGACGAACCTTCTCTGTTTCTTTCTAACCGCCGTCATCCTTATGGTCACAACTTTCTCCACCGCCACAGACAACCCAAATTACCCCGCCTCCACAGACAAGTTCATATACGCAAATTGTTAGCAGGCCAGATTCTCTCCTGGCTCTGCATACGAGACCAACCTCAAGTCCCTTCTTTCTTCCCTCGTCACCTCCACCGTCCTCAGCCCCTACAACAACCTCACTGTTCCCTTCGGTAGTGGAGTAAAACCCAAACCGGACGTTACCGTATATGGTCTCTTCCAGTGCAGCGTTGACCTAGACCCGGCTTCTTGCTCATCGTGCGTATCACGCGCCATCGCGCTGGTCGGAAACACGTGTCCCAACTCGTACTCCGTGTTCTTGCTGATGCAAAATTGTCTGGTCCGGTACGACAAGAGCTCCTTCTTTGGCGTCCAGGACAAAACGGTGATGCTCAAGACATGTGGACAGCCGATGGGATTTGACGACCAGGATGCGTAGACCAGAGTCAGTGACGTCATCGGTTCTTTAGGTTCTGGAAGTGGACCGGGTAGGACAGGAGTGAACGGGGATGTCCAGGGTATGGCTCAGTGCACAGGGGATCTAAGTCCAGCACAGTGTCAGGATTGCTTGACCGATGCAATCGGACGGCTCAGATCTGATTGCTTAATGGCCCAGGGAGGATATGTTTACTTGTCCAAGTGCTACGCGCGTTTCAGCTTCGGTGGTAGTCATGCACGTCAGACCCCAAACTCAAACTTTGGTTAGCTTTCTTTATTTTAAATAGTCGTAGTCACACGCAACAAGAAGAATAAGAAAAGAACTTTCGATGTAGCCAACCTTTCTATAGAAGTCCTGGACTGTGAGAATTATTTGGATGATGGATTCTCAAATTAAGCTATATAAATATCAGACTTAACGACGAGAATGTTAGATGAGAGGTCTATAGTCTTAATTTTTTTTTTGAATATTATTAATTTTCTTTTTTTAGTGTACTAATTGGGTTATTTTGCAGGAGGAGAAAAATATGATAAGGATGATGACGATAATAATATCGGGAAAACATTGGTGATAATAATAGGAATCATCACGTTAGTCATCTTGCTCGTTGTGTTACTCGCTTTTCTTGGAAAGAAACTCAGAAATTTACAAGGTATTTTTCTCTATTTAATTTCATTTTTTTCTTTTATCTATATAATCTAAATCACTATATATATGAATTTGCAGATGATAAATGCTGTAGATGAAAGGAAAAGTGAGAAATAGATCAATCAACAACGCGAGTCAAGCCACCACTGCTAGTTGTATTTTCAGAATTTTGTGACCTTGCATGCTTCATTGGATGTAGTATTTCAACGATCTATTCGAATTACTGTCTTAAATAATAAAAAATAATAGACAAAACTTCCTCTTTTTTTTCTTTGTAAAAAGCGAAACTTTCTTCTTCTTTTTTAATCGAAACTTCCTTTTTTTTTAAAAGAGAAACTTTATTGGGGATAAAAATTTAGTTATAAAAATTTAGCTGTAGGTAAATTAGTTGTAGCTGTAAAATCATTACTGTAGATTTTTTTGCAGAGATTTTTGCTGTAGTTAAATTTGTTGTAGTTGTAGATTATATTTGTAGTTGTAGGTTATATGTTGTAGATATTTCAAAATAAAATATGTGATGTATATATAAAATAATTATTTTTATCAACTAAAATAATTTTTATTAATAATTTTTATAAATTATCATAGTTTACTGTTATTTAAAATGTGGTATATAAATAATATTTTATGTTATTTAAAATATTTTTAACAGTTTTGAAAACACCCAGAATTAAAGTAAAATATTTATAAATGTTTTTTATTATGATTATATAATTTATTTGATATCATAAATAGTTTTTTCATTTTAAAGTTTCTACAGCCTATAAAACAAGGATGCATATTTTTTGCCTAAAATACATAAGAAAAAAATTTGCTTTAGATTTTTTGCTGTAGCTTTAAAAATAAATCTAAAGCATGATTGGTAAAAGTTAATAGTAATTTGTTATAGGCTTTGACTAACAAAAATAAAACTACAACATGATTGGTAAAGTTTAATGCTTTAAAAATAAGCTAAAGTATGAAGTTAAAGCTAAACCAATCACCCACAATTTATCTTCTGTTTAGAACTTTAGATATTAACCTAGCATTTGATTTGGTATCAATAAATAATGTTTAATCTTCTTTTATTACTGTAATACACATGTTTGCAGCGTCTATAACACTAACACATACTTTTTTTTTTGAAACTGAACTATAACACATACACACTAGAAATAAATGCATGTGTCGAGAATAATGGAACATAGGAAACCGAAAATTAGGGTGACGATTTAAAACAAAACTAGATTTTGACCCGCCCTTAAAAGGGCGGGTATATTTTTTGTTTTAAATTTAGTTTCATATTTGTATTTTCTTTCATTATATTCATATGTTTCTTTGTAATTATATTTGTGAGTAAATTAAAATATATTTTATTAAATAATGGTAATTTAAAAATTGATCCGGTATATGTTCGGTTAAGGATGGGTTGCGCATCGAACCCGGCCCGCTGACCCGCCAATCCGCGGATTTCAGTTTTGTTCTAGTCAAAAAATCTGACTCATATAACCCGCAAACAAATAATTTTGTACCCGTTCCGCTTAATTTTACGGTTATCTGCGAGTTATTTATTTTAAACAATAATTCTTTAATATAATTATTATGAAAATATATAAAAATATATTTATAATAAACCTTTTATCTATTATCAAAATTTATATACAGTTATATATTTTGATTTGAATAAAACAATATTTAAAACTTAAATAAGATATATGGTTTGAAAGTTGAGGTCGGATCATAATTTTTTTTTTTCGTTATGGTCAAAACAAAACAATAATTTAAATATGTAATTTCAATGTCAATCAAAAGGATTTATCTTTGTCCAAGTTCTCGTTATTTTCTCGTGATGGAATATTATTTATGAAAACGTAACATCAGTATTTATATTTTGAAACATCACATGTATTCTCATCCTTAAATAAGAATGTAGTTGAACGTTCTGTTTAAAAATATGTATATTTAGTTTGGGTTCGAAGAAACTACATATAACATATAAACCTTGTACTTGTATCCATTTATTAAATTCGGGTTTGTAAAAAGAAAGAAGTTTGGGTTTGTACAAATTGCATATAACTTATAGATCTTGTACAACTATTTGTTATGTATATTCGTTTAGTTAGTTACGTGAACATAAATCTATGAATTTTAATAGCATAAATATGAATTTAAATTTCAACCTATGATAATAATATAAATCTATTTAGACCCGTTAAAACCTATTAACTAATTGGTCTCGTGACCCATTCCTTTGATTAGAACTAACCGTAATGTATTTTTCTTTTGAACACATAACCGTAATATATTTAACTATTAAAGCTAAATATCAATGGGTTCTAAGGCAGTTATATTGTATGCTCTCGATAAATACAACCGTAATATTATTTGTTATAATCGACTTGTCAACTTGTTTAGAATATGGGCCCCACATGTATTGTATGCTCTACGTGAAAATAGAGGAAGTTAAGAAGTTACAGTTAAATAATATTCTAGATGCAATTATATTTATTTTATATTGTAGATGCAGTTATAAAAAAATAAAAGATGGACATAACTTTTATCAATAGGTCATGCTGAAGAATTAATAGAATAGATCATCTTGGTCGTCCTTATCGTTATTGTTTCTATGATTCTTTTCTTATTATTCATAGCTTTATAAACTCATACTTCAATTGAAGATTACCAATTGTTTAAGAAATTTGACAGATCAACTACTATGTACGTATTTTCCATATTTTTTAATCTTCTGAAATTATAGATTATAAGTTGAAAAATAGCAAGGTCATTGTCTTATACCTTACAAGATAACAATGTTCTCAAACTATATTTTTAGTATGATATTTATAAAAATCTTATTTATTATTAATCAAATCTATCAGGTGTTGTGATTTCATTAACCGATTCATCAAGCAAGTAATTTTGGTGTAAACAAAAAAATAGTTTGTCAAAACTCAGAAAACCTCACAGGCAAATAACGGATCTAGCGTAGTGGACAGTGCGCTTACTTATGTATGTGGGGCCTTTGATAAGCAAATGAAACTTATTACAGCCCGTTGAGCATCATCGTGGATCGTGGTTGCTATCGTAACTAAGAACATCAGCGTTGAGAAATCTTAAGGGGGTGTTATTGGATTGTTAATTTACAAAGAGTTATATAGATTTATAAGTTTTGATAATTCTAGTGTTATTCATTTACAACTTCTCAAAAATATGTTGAAGTATGGTGTTATTGGTTTATAAATTTGTAATAAGTAGTTAAAAGTTTATAAAAATCTAGAGTTATTGGATTCATTATTTTACATAGTCATTACAAGTCTTGTGTTATTCAAAAGAAATGAAAGTTAACTGATTATGTCATATTTTGAAGTCTGTCGTTATTGGATTATTGATTTGCCAAACTTTTCTTCATAAAATCTGTTTATCAAAGTATTGCAAGTTGATCAAGATTTCCAAAGTCTTTTTTTTAACAAAACACAAATCTGTAATTGTAGCACGTCTATTTCACTAGCCGCCGAAAAATTGTAAAACACCACTTCCTTTTTCCCTCACCCACTCACCCCCACCGTAACGTGTAGACAAATATATGATCTAATTAGTGAAACCACCATTTTTGAGAGAAAGAGGTTATAAATATCACCACAAGATTCTCTGGCACAAACAAAAGTCTCCTCATAATGAAATATAATCTGGGACGAAGGCCAACAACATTGAATGACACCAAATATTTCATAATTCATCTTAGAAATTCACAAGTTTCAACGATAAAACAATTTGAAAACCAGTAATGATCAAATTGACATAAACATACAAAATGTAGTTTCAGAAAGTTCATATAAAAAATTTGACGATGGCATAAAGATTTTGGATAACAACACAATATTGCAGTACTTAAAAATAAAAAATCTACAAAAGTTTATAGTTATCCTCAATTAATAAATATATAACAATCTACAAAACTCTTTAACTAATTTTATAAAAGTCTAAAAATCAGCAAAACTCTTTTTAAATTCAGGAAACTGTTTAATTTTAAAACTCATCAAAACTCTTTGTAAATTCACTATTTAATAACACCCCCTAAAGAGATCACACTTTTCCCAAGGAAAAAAAATATTAAAATAAGTAAATTTGATGAACCTCTCTTCCGCCAAGCTCTTCCTAGTGAATTCCTTTTTTTTAAAGTTCATCACTGTAGCGTGGGTTTTATGTGTCGTAACGGCCCGCGACTGGTCTAATTATAAAAAAAAAAATCAAAAAGAAAAATAAAAAGATTTAATAATTAAAAATTAAAAAATGAACTTTTTCTCTAACCGGTGACAACACATGGCCTCTACGAAAGTCTTCGCCTCACCATGCATTATTGTTGTCGAATACTTTTCAAAGAGAAAAAGCAAAGTGGTGTAATAAAAATATCAAACCGTTGCACAAGAAAAGCAACCACACATTTCACATGTGCGAGTTCACGAATAAATAGCCATTAATTTACCTCTGCTATTTCCTAATAAAAACAAAACAAATTTAGTTCAGATCCGATGAATTTCAATCTACTCAAAATTAGGACTAGGGTTTAGACTAACATACTGAAAAAATAATTTGTAATTCTTTTATATATTAACGATTTTACTATTCTTTCTTTTTCAAATTAAGTGTCATTTGTAGAGGAATTTTTCTGTTACAAAATAAGTATGTCTAGCAATTCTATGCATAATTTATTAATTTTATTTTACAATATAGTTTTTTATTGGTTGAAATATGAGTAGGTGTATAGGTAATGATGTTTTTATATAAAAGTATGCAAAATTAAATGATTTCTTAGTCTGTGTGCATGTGTCTTAATCGATACTTAATATGAAACAGAAGGAATATTAAAAAGTGTATTATAATCATATAAAACTATGATAAACAAGGGGTAAAAACATAAAACTAGAGTGATTTGAGTACATGTTTGATATGGAGAGGCTTAAACCCCCTATCACTCTTCTTTGATATCCTCTTATATATATTAGGAAGAGAATAGTAACAGTAGCATGGTCTCCGATAAGATAAGGTGATATGGGCATGATTAACCCTAGTTTCTTAGTCGGAGTTCTTAACTCACGATTTGACATTTTTTATTTTTTTACATTTTTTGGGAAAGAGATGACTATTATATCTCTTATTTAAGAGACGGTTCTTAGCTTTCTTAGTTGAAATCTAAGAAAAGCTAAGAATCGTCTCTTAGCCGAAGTTAAGAACTCAAGTTAAGAGACTGAGGTTAATCATGGTCTTGTATTCAATGTTTTGAAAATCGTCTTTAATACTTAGATTTTCTTTACATTTTGGATTAACCGTATTATGTTTGCATTGGCTCTTCTGTAAATTTGGGATATATCCACACTTTCATGGACCTATTATCTTCAAATCGTATTTTGAACTACTGAACCGAATATCTAGATCGTGTTTGTATTGAACTGAAATCTAACAAGATCCGTCAATATATTTCAACAATCCTAAGTAGGGGCACATATCAAATATCCAGATTTTTAGAGGTATTCGTTATTCGATCTATTTCGTCCGAATAATTAATTATCTGATATGATCTTATTCGTAACCACTCAGGTATTTGGTGTTTCTGATATCCAAAAGTTTAAAAAATTAAACCGGATATTTGATTCGATCCGTACACATAAAATAAAAATTAAAAAATTAATAAAAAATCTAAAGTTGATATAAAGTAATAATATTTTATTACAAAAATTTTAAAATTATTTAATTTTTAAAATTATAATAACTAATAAATTCAGTTAATAAATATATTGAAAAACTTTTATAAAATATAATATTTATATAAGTTATATAAAATTCTTTAAATATATGTATATATGGATATCACAGATCAGATGTATCCGTTCTTAATATATTAGTATTTGTAATTTACTTTATTTTTACGGATATTATATTTAGTATTTGTTTTTAATAAAATATTAAATTTATTCATCTCAAAATAAATTTCAATAAATATATCTCTAGTGTAAAGAAAACAAAAGAATCAAAGAAGATGAGCTACCGATTGGTTTTGATTAGCAAACCACAAATTGCATGGCATTGCCATAATGATCATTCACTCTACTACTCTATGAAGAAGTATGACTACGGAATTGTTTTGTAGAGTTATGAATATCCGGATTCTTAAGTTCTGTAATAACGAATCGAATTAAAATTTATAGATATTTTGTCTAGCCGTAATCCAAAGAAATCGAAAAAGAAAATCAAAAGAAGACATGAAGAACACGTGGGAATTAACCGGTCAAGGCGGTAGAACCAACCGTTCTCTCCCGCTAAAACAGCCCCACATGGTTTAATCAAGCAAGGAGCTCTTTATAAAACAGGAAAGAATAGCGATTTAATAAATAGTCCTCTCCAAAAGTGTGTCTGCAACATTACCAAAACGAAACCTTCCCCTTTGGTTTCCCATTTACTTTGTGTTCTGTCTTGTTTTTTGGTTTTAAATTAAATGTTTGGGCAGAAAGAGAGAAAAAACTTGTGTTAGTATTTTTTATTTGGTTCGAGATGGAAAGAGATTTTCTGGGTTTGAGCGACAAGCAGTATCTGAATAACGTTAAGCGCGAGGTTGACGATGATCGTGTCGGAGAACGAGGTTTGTGTTCTTGTATCTACTCTCCCTCCAAAAGAAAATAGTAAAAGTTAGGAGATCCGTTCAATACACATATAGCCTTACAAAGCTGTTTTACTAATATCGTCAAAATTATTTTTTTAATATAAAAGAAAGGCTTTCAGTATCGTCAATTTTTTTTTATTTAAATAGTTAATTTAGATTCCAAGGCTTCTTTTAGTAATTATATTTTATCAAACCATGCGTATTAAAAGTGAGAATTGGATCTTCAATGATAAGTTGACAAAAAGGATCTTCAGTGATAAGTAATTTGATGTGAATAAAAATGGATTTTTTCAGGACGGTGCAAGAAGGTAGCTAAACAATGGGGAAAGGCAAAGCTCTTGCCTAATTCAAGTTTCATGCCGGCTGCTGCAGATTTTCAGGTTGGTTCAAGCTTAAAATTTTCAATTCAAAAGAAAAATTCAATTCAACTTCTTACTAGTTGGTCGCAGAATATAGAATTTTCAAAAACCCCGATTGATATGGTTGAGCTAATTGTTAGTAGCTACTTTCCCAGTCAATTGTCGACGGAAAGCTACCGGGAAATGGTCGAAAAATTACCCGAATGTTTTTTTTATTTCTCGAAATTGCTCGAGTGTATTTATCAAAAAAAAAAAAGTATAGTACGGACAAATATTAAAATTGTGTAACTTGTGTTGGATAAGTGCGAGTCAAGGAGCTTGCTTGGCAGCCGCAAAATTAGGAAATAATTTTTAAAAGACATTAGAGCATTTTCATGGATATATAATGGAATTTCAACCACTAAAATAAGTGAAAATAGGAAATTTATTTTTTATAAGAAACTATCGTAACACATGTCTATATTTAGCAAGTGGTGTACTTAAAATTTATTAAATTATATATTTCTGTTAATTGTTTTTGAACTTAAACTTACCAATTTGGATGCTCCTATAAAAGATGTTGACGTCTCATGTGTTTCTTGGCTCATACCAGTGGTCCCCGGTTTCTGCGGCCATTACGCACCGCAGAAGCCAATTTGGCGGTGGTGCGTCTCAGAACGCGAATCCTCTTTTACTTGGCGGATCAGTTCCCCTAACTAATCATCCTTCTCTCCGTCCTGCCTTTAACTCATCCACGGATCCACGGTACGTAATGTTAAAACATGTATAATAATCGAATTAAGTATCCTGTAAATATATATAAAGAAAATGTTACTCATTTTATAGGGAACCTAGTCAAATATTTAACAGTTTTTCTTAATTCATAACGACACTTAACGTTTGGTTATTTGACTTGTGAAACAGAGTGGCTTCCTCAGGATCATCTCCTCAGCTCACAATCTTCTATGCCGGAGCTGTTACCGCCTTTAATGATATATCACCTGATAAGGTATAATCCAAATTAATCCAATTTAAACTTTACACATAACGTGTTCTGATAATGAGCGTTGATTAGGCTCGAGCCATTATGTTATGTGCTGGGAACGGTTTGAAAGGAGAATTTGGAGAGAGCAGTTTGAAAAAACCGCTTCGAGAAACTGAGAGAGTCGTCTATGGAAAACAAATCCATAAAGCAACTGCTGCTGCATCTTCAAGCTCTGCCACTAACGCTGATAGTTTCTCAAGGTGTAAACACAAACACGTTGGTCCGACTAATGCAATGACCATGATTGAAACATTCAATGCAGGTCCTAGCAATATGATTCCTTCAGGTATATATATCTAGATATATGAATGAACCAACTCTTGATATATTCAACGCTTGAGATTAATAAAAATTGCTTGTTTTTCTTTCCAGTTCCACAAGCTCGTAAAGCATCGCTGGCTCGGTTCTTGGAGAAGCGCAAAGAGAGGTTTGATTCTTCTTTTCGAATATAGAATCTTGAGTTCTTGGATCTAGTGACTAGACATTGGATCTAAAAAAATTTGATTTTGCGTGCAGGATCATGAGTACAATGCCATACAAGAAGATGCTTCTTGATTTGTCGACGGCAGAATCTAGTGCTGCTTCTCATACCTAAAACCTTCTTTTTGGTGGTTTTTTAAACCTCTCTGAGGTTTTTCTCACGATGGTAATTTGAAATATAATCAATAGATGATTATTGTTATAGCTACCATTTATTATGTTACGAGCAGGAGAAGGCGTTAGGCGTATGTCTACTATTTGATCATTGTTGTAAGACTATTTTATTACCTCCAATTCTAACAGATGTATGTTTGTCATGTCTGTCAAGAAAATAAGAGCGAATAAAAATCACTATTATTAATGTTACTTTATCTATACTATTATTTATGAAGTGATTTTGCTTACTTGTCATGTTCTCTATGATTTTAGTTAATTTTGTTTATTTGTCATATTTTTATTAAGTTTAAGCTAAATTATCATTGATGTATTATTTGTTTTAAGCTGAGTCACTAAATCATTAATTTAAAATAATAGTCTTGATGAATATTCTATATAAATAAAAACGAATTTTATTTTATTAATATTAAATTTATATGTTATATTAACTTTTCTTATTTGTCATATTTTTATTAGGTTTTAGATTTTTAGATAGGTTATTAATTTATTATTAGTTTCTAACTATTTACTATTTATTTTAATGATATGAAGTTTATATGTTATATGCTATATTAAATAATTGATTACAAAATAATATTTTAGAATTATCAAAAAAAAAATAATTTTTCTATATATATTCTTTTTGTGCCTATCTGAAAACAATATTTTTATTATAAAAGTTAAAAAATTAAGATAAAAACAATTTATTATTAAAAATTAGTGAACCAAAAAATGTAAATATATTTTCTAAACTATCTCTAAGATATGAGTCTTTTAAAAAAACTTAACACAATAATAAATATATATTTTGATTAAAAGTATTTGACATATATAAATATTTGATGTTTAATTTAACTATTTAAAAACATAAATAATAATTTATTATGCTGGTTTAGATTAATAAAACATAAACTAATAAGTATTTATAAGAAATTTATGCCCGCATGTGCGGGCAAAACACCTAGTTATTATTATATCGGTAACACATTACAAAGTTGCATCACGATCGTCACAAAAATGCTGATAAAATTAAAAAAAAACTAGTGTTTATGTCTCCATTTTTTTGGGTGGAAATGTCTCCAGTTTTTCTTGCTATTAATTTCGCTAATCTTCTCTTTATCTTGATGGTTAGCAACTTAGCAACAGAAGACTCACTAAAAGAAAACAATAATGAATAATCTATGAGCATCTTAAAGAGAGCTTGGACAATCATCCACTGTTGTTATTTGCTAATTCTGCAAAAAAGAAAAACCTAAAGAGTACTCTTTCACAAAATCGGTTCAAGATAATTTTAAATCTTTAATATAGCGTAAAGATGAATTCTTGAACAAGGCAAACAAAAATAAAGATATAAAATAACAAGAAAATATGTTAAATAGCGTCTATGGTTTTATTGGTGTATCAGGGGTTCTTCTAAATGAAGTGCGATTTTTTTTTATCATAAGAAGTGCGTTTTAAAATCATAAATTTAAATGTAAATCTTAAAGATGACACTTATATGCATATTTTTAGGTGACAAAATATGTTTTTCATTTACTAAAGAAGATTGTAGAGTGAGTGGACCAGAGTAGCTCCGAGGTTGATTATGATGTATTGATTCTCTTAGCAAAGCAAAGATCTTCTTGATATTTTTATTTATTGAGGAAGAGAAAATCTCGTAGGAAAGTAAAATTGGGCAAGAAAGAAATTAGGTAAGCAGAAGGAAACAAAGAGCTTAACATGTACATTGGTCACAAGAAACACGTTCACGTTCATATATAAGTGGATAAGAATGACTCACGTCTTATCATTTTGCACCTCTATATGTCTTTTTTTTTCTTTCAAACTAGCACCTCTATATGTCGCATTCTTTTAATCTTCTCCTCCTTTAATGCCACCACCAAGTTGCGCAATTTGAACTACCACTTCATTGTTCATACGTTTATTGTCTTGCCTAGTATAAGTAGTTGATCGCTAACACGTTAGTGTTTTTACCTAATTCAGTCTCCATTACTAAAAATCTACTCTGGCTTATCTGCTTAACTCCTGTGAATTTCGCCCTCCACTTTACAATCATAAAAACCTTTTCCGAAAAACATATAAATTCGTAATAATATAGTGAATTAAAACCTTGTGGGGTTCTGAAAAGATATTTTCAATTTTTATATAAACTTAGAGAATTTTTTTCTGAATACTTTCACAAGTTTCTCATACGCCAAGTTCTTGTTTGTGTTACAAAAAAAGATTTGATTTCATTTTGGAATATCTTACCATCTGATTTTTGTCAAAAAGGAAAAAAAATCTAATCATTTTAATGATATAGTATATGCTAACTAAAGTTTTTTTTAAAAATGATTTTTTTTAGTTGTTTGTTTTGGTTAAAATCCAAAGATATACATTTACCATATCAGGATCAAAACACGAAATAGTAATCTATGACTTGGGGCCTGGAAACATGTTATTATATGGTTCGATCATATTTGACGCAAAGATAAGTAGAATTTCACATAGGCACAACTCTTTTCTCTTCTTCACTAATTACGGGCTTACAATACAAGTTGGTTAAAAAGAGTGGCAATAACATAATAACAATTAAAGGGTTTAGGGTGGCCTAAAGTTTCCAGCACACCTCTAAGGAGAGACAATAACTAATAAGAGCCCAATCCTTATCGCCAAGAAGAATGAGTCGAAAAGTAACCGAGAAGCCCAACGAGTGGTGCGTTGATGTAAGTCGTGGGCTCAGACTGCACGAAGTAAGGCCTCGAGTCAGGAAAAGCATCAGTGACATTAGGTCCACCAACTACAGCACCGACGAGAAGGTTTGGGTTTGGATTTGGGCTGAGGAAATAGCGAGAGCCTTCCTTGCAGCCTATACGGGCTGGATGGGCCGAGACAGAAGGAACAGAGCTGCCACGGTGGTGAATCCTACGTGGGAAACGTTGACCGTACCCAACCATGTAAGACATTCCCAACGGGTTGTCACCCAAAATGTAATCCACCTGTTAATGTGTCACAGTCAATAACAACAAAAATCAAACACAAAAACGGCTAATATCTAAAGCTTGGTCCCAAAGCAAAACAACGGCTATTTGTTTTGTTTTTGGTCCAAAAATGTTAGAAGTTTTGGGACCATATCTTACCTGACGCTTGGCGACTTGACGGAGGAGAGATGGGGAGGCAGTTAATTGGCCACAAGGCACAACCTTCCTGGCATGGCTCAGATAATTAGAGTAAGCCAATAGGAGGAAAGATAGTGATGTTACATGTTGCATGTTACTCCCTCCAGTTTTCACAAGCAGTCCTCCTATGTAAGACAAAAAGAAAAAAAATATTAACGTTACTGATATGGGATCCTATACATTTTACTTTTGGGAAGGAAAAGACAAAAGTAAATCACGTGAAGTGTGGAAAAAAAAAGCATGGTATGCTTTGATATTGGCAAAAAATAAAAATAAAAATGATGGTTTTATATTACCTCGAGAGTATTGGACTTGAGGGTGAGAAATTCCAGGCAATATAGAACAGATAAATTCATCTGCGTTTTGCTTGAAAGACTCAAAATACTCTGCTTTTCCCATTAGCACTTCCTGTAATCAAAACAAAACTTTTATTAAATTCATGCATATTATCTTACATATATGAAGGTTTTAGGATATGGACATGGGTCAAGGAATGGGCAGTGAATAATGAAAAAAAAATCAACAACAGAGAGTGCCCATGTGAAACTAAAGATAATGAGAGACCGTTGAGAAATGACAAAACGAAAAACCCACTAAGGCTTTTACAGTAGAATAAGGACATTACACTTTATTTTCATTTTCCTCACCATTTGTGCCACATGCTTTGTGGCAGTAACCATAGACTTATTTACCCTTTCCTCTTTTGTTGTCCCCACTAGCACCCTATAGGCCTGAAGCCTGAACACTACTAATAATAATGTTGGTGTAACTATATGCATCTATTAAGAAGACCTTTATCCAAAACCACAAATAGGAGTATATACTCATGTGATGCACCACATGCAAACTCATCCAACAGGAAATGGCACATATACTGTATACATTTCACCTACCATTCAATGGATTATCAAGTGTCTAATATTATATCCAGTTTTTATCCATTCACTAGTAGGTCATGGATCATGGGGGCCATGTGAAGCTCTGGCTTCCATTTGGTAACGTTGTAATATATAAGAAAATTATATGATTCCAAATCTAGGAGCAAATACTGGACAAAAAGGAGGGGAATGTCCAATGAGGTATGTCTTACCTTACGATTTAGCTCCCACATCACATGACCATTTCTAATTGGTTAAATCCCATATTTCATCATGTGCAAGGTTCAATCATCCATCCCATATTTTATCTTCTACTCTATAGTTTAATAATATTATAATATTATGTCATTTTCCTATATAAGCACGATCCTAGCATGCCTTTTATCTACCCGTCTCTCTCTCTCTCTGATAAACAAAAAACTCGATGTGGGTTCACATATCTAAAGCCGGTTTTACTTAATGAAACACAAATTGGCAACCAAAATAACTAGAAACTATCATAGGATCCATAATTATAATGTGAACCCCACTCCCAATTATATGATCAAAAGTCGTGCCACCAACACGTGATAACCACTTAACCAGACACACACCATCCATCTCACTACCTATTTTAACTTAATTCTTAGTACTCCCCTTGAAACCAAACAAACATAGACCACAAGCATACAAAAAACACTCATAGTTTTAATCACCAAATCTTGGATCCTTGATCTACAATTTACGGTAACTTAATAATAAATAAATAAAAGAATAGTTTAGCTGTGATTTAAAAAGTGTTTTGTTACCTTGGAGATCAAGACATTAATCCCAGCATGCTTATTATCCCAACCAAACTCATTAATGGTATCTCCAGCCCTGAGAACCACCTCGTTCTTCACAATGTATTCTCTGTACACTCGTTTCCTCGAGGCTTTGTGCAGCCACGCCGCACCCCACAGTAACTCGTCCTGCAATAGCCATCCACGTCAAATCACAGTACTATTCATCATCCAACGGCTGATACAAAAGTAGTAAAATACAAGGTTAACTGTTTCTTGCTCTTTTCTTTTACCTGGTAACCGTTGAAATCACAGTAAAAAGGACACACCGCGTGGTATAGACTGCTACTGTACGCGCCCCGATACCTATTAGCAAACGCGAATACCTGCGCCCACGTTACGTGTGTTGTCAATTTTCTTTTCTTTTTCTGCTCTGATATAAAATATAGTTTTCACAATCCGTGATTTTGATATATCTTCTCTAACGTCAGAAAATTATTCATTCAACCGTACATATACGTAAGAGAAAAATACCCCAAAAAGTCAACATTTTACTTTTTGGTGAATAATTGTTAAAACGAATAAGTAGTGAAGAAGTTGGAACGAAAATAATTATTATGAAGCATATGGAGAGAATCTCTTATCTCATAAGCAAAGAATCATTGATTGATTGAAAACTTTTGACCATTTTAACCATTTAATATTTATCAGGATATACATAAATTGTACTGACTCCAAAAAAAAGATTTAATATTCAGTTATAAAAAATCAGAATATTATTATTAAAAAAAAAGACAGAATATATTAATTGTTGCTTTAAATTTTGTTTTATCATATTTTTATGCATGATAAATTTCCATTTTTAGTTTATTAATTAACTAATTCAAATAAAATATTATATCATATTAAAGATATAATAGCAAATTAATATTTTTTTATATCTGTGTGAAAAGAAAAACTAAAAGACACTCAGTTATAAACTAACAACCACAATTAATAAAAAAAAACATTTTAACTGAAGACACTAAAGAACAGAGGAAACGGACACACACGCGTAAGTCATAACCAAAAGAAAGCAACGGTGTTAAAGTAACGTACCCTCGTGGCACGGTCAAGCAGCCGTCTGGAATAAGCAGGATCCCGTTTCCTGAACACGATCGACGCCGCCGCCAACGCCGCGGCGGTTTCACCGGCGACGTCGGAACCGGGATGAGCTCTGTCGATTTTGTAGACGGAGCGAAGCGTGTCCATGTCCTCGGGCCTCTCCCAGCAGTTGTGGTCGGAGTACGCGTCTCCGACCTGGACGAAGACGACGCCGGGGACCGCCGTCGCCTTGAGGAGGTAGTCGGTTCCCCACCTCACGGCCGCCACGGCGTTTCTCAGCTCCGGTCCCATGGTCCGCCCGAAGTCGATCACGCTCCAGGAGAGCATCGTCGTCGTGAAGGCCATCGGGAAGCCGAACTTGACGTTGTCTCCGGCGTCGTAGTAGCCGCCAGATAGGTCCACTCCGGCGGAGGAGCCGTCGCGCAATGCCGAGTCGCGGCGCCATCTGAGGCGTTGGTCGGGAGGGAGCTTGCCGGAGCGTTGGCCTTCGAAGAACATGATGCTTTTGCGGAGTGCGTCGCGGTAGTCGTGTCCGGCGTGAACGGCTGGTGAGGAGAGAAGCACGACGAGGAAAAATAGGAAGAGAGTCGCCGCCGGCGAGATTAGGGATTTTCGCGCCATCTTTTTTCTCTCTCTCTGTTTTGTTTCAGTTAGGGGGAGAAGGAGAGAGAGAGTGTTGAATTGATAGGACCAAGGAAGAGAGGGGCTCTTTATACTAAAAAGCTCGTCTTGGATTCCAGACATGGAGCCAATGAACATCCACCACGTGGGACTTTCTGATTTGAGTTGAGCGGGTTTGGGATTCCGAGCTAAATTCGCTTAACCGGTTAAGAACCGGAGTTTACCGGATAGGGTTTAGGGTTCGAGCGTTAATTAATGCAGACGGTGTGTACCTCCGTCGGTACGGTGAGAGAATCCAAAAAAAAGTGGAAACCTGTGAAATGAAATAATGATAAAAGACAAAAAAAAAGTTTGCTTTTTTTTTCTCTCTACCATGTGACCCACCGTCCTATTGTCATGCGACACGTGTTAAGATCAATTGGATGTTTTTGGAGTTTTGTGATTAATTTATTTCTCTTTTTCACCGAGACATAATCAGTAAATCACTATTGTTTTTTTTGTTCATTTTCCCATTAATTTCGGCTTTTTTAGACCTACAAATGGAATGAGGATTCTCCCATTCATGAATTGATTAATAGCAATGTTGAAGACAACTTGTGGTTGTGTGATTATGAAGGTCTTAGAACTGGATGTATATAGTAAACGTAATAAATTTTAGCTAGCATTCAACCTTCGTCGATTTGCAATCTGTAATCCACTTTAGTCATGTGATATGTATTTAGACAAGACAACTAGCATTTAGTAGATTCGAGGGTGAGATTATTATATAGAATTTTTGTACAGAACAATTAATTATATTCTTTGTTATAGGAACCCCCATTTAGCAGATACGTATACATTTCAGATTCTTTTATATGGTTATATTAACTCTTTTAATTGACCAAAAAATTTATAACTCTTTTAAGAAAACCTTGCAAATGATGGTTATTATTTGTTTTGTAACATTTTATAGCAGTGGTGCGTTTTCAGCGAACATACAGAAATGTTTCCACTGATGAGATCTTGTTTGCACCCTAAAGCATCAATTCTGCACTGTCTAGTCTGTCTTGTATCTCGTTGGTGAGTGGTGAGTTTTCAACGGACATAAAGTGAAAAACAAGAGCAATATCTTTTTTTTTTTTTTTTTTTGAAAGAATGTTAAATTTATTCAAATCAAAAAAGACTTTTGTAC
>NW_026616769.1:0-22013 GCF_000801105.2 Raphanus sativus | reverse complement strand
ATACAATTTTTTTATAGATTATAGAATTCAATTTTTTCAGAAATTTCAGAGTGCAGATTCTTTTGTTGTGATAATGGGCTGTTAGATCATATCCATTCAGGAAGTCGTATATGTGGAAACTTCTTGTAAAATTGTCTATGAAATTGAATAGTAATATCCCATATGCGATAATAATGATTATTTATAATAGAAATATTGATTATACGATGATGTACCCAATGTTAAAAATTAATATACATTTGTTTTGATATCTAAAATTTATGCAGTAATTCATATTCTTCTATTTTTATGAATAATATTTCTGATTATTTTTAAAAGAACATATATAAAATTATGTTCTTTTAAAAATAATCAGAACATATATAAAATTATGTAAAGATTTCTTTCAAAAAAAATTATGTAAAGACATGATATAAAATTATAAAACTCAAGGTTTAGCAAAAAAAATCGCTTTAAGAATAGCTAAGACGTTTAAACATAATAAAACATATAAAATATAAAATTTACGTCAATGTGACAAATTATATTAATTGAGATAGGGGTAGTCGTTCATTATGTTCGTGTTCGTTTTGAGTTTTATGGTTTCAAATTTTCATTCTTTTAGGTTCCATTCGGATTTTATATATATTCAGACCGGTTTTTCATGGTTTCGGATTTTCAAGTTTTCTAGTTATTTACTTGAGTTCGTTTAGATGTGATCATCATACAAGATCCATTTGAATTTTTTACAGCTTGGTATGGATTCAGATTTAGGTTTTTCGTCGGGTCTGGATGTGAAAAAGGAAAAATGTTTTTTTATTTTATTTTATCAAAAACTGTTTTACGGATGATGCTCCTGCGAAGCCTTCTATTTTGTCCCATCCAGACCCTGCATCCAGATGTGGTTCATGGAACTTTGGAAAGCAAATGGAAGAAGAAACATATATGTTGCATCAATCCCAGAAGGTGCAGTAATAGAAGACTTTCCCATCATCTAAATAATGTGTAATAAATTAGATTTAATATAATTGGTTTAGTTGTAACTAGTGATTTTAGCTTTAAAAACTATCTATAATTAATTAAATTACCAATCGTATTTTACGTAGTTTTAAAGTTAAAATAAATAAAATTAAAAAATAATTGTAGAACTCTTATTTTCTAAAGAAACAAATATGGCTATAAAAACTATTTCTTTTAAAAAATATTACTATAAAAATATATTTTCTTTTCATTATTTTTTTATTTAATTTGTACAGTATAACCCTCATCAAATTAAGATGTAATAAATCGTGAAGATCGGAAACTCGGGCACATGGCACGACCTCACCATCCTCATATAATATGAAAAATACTTGGGTTCACTCCTAGAGTGAACCTTTAGGTTTCACCCAACCAATAAAATTTTATTATTTCATATTCAGTATCTTTTAAAAAGGAAAATAAAATATTGCCCAAAAGTTTGTAGTTCACTCTAGGGGTGAACCTAAAAGTTCACTCTAGGGGTGAACCCAAAAATTTATCGTATAATATACTCTAGGAAAAAATTGACACGTTCACGTTAAGTTCATGACCATATGACAACAACACTTATTAAGAGTTATTAACACCACAGGTCAGTTTCTATGTTTTTATTACACTCTAGAGCATATTGTGCTACCTAGACACTTTTGTGTGGTTGAAGACTCATTTATCCCTTAAAAACAAAACAAGATATGGATATTTTAGTAAAACAACATTGTATCTGGTTAGGTTTGTCAGATGATTTGAATTTTCTCGTTTCTTTTGAATTTTGAATATTAAAAGTGATGGCCCACCATTTTCAGACATGTCCACCCATTACTTCCATTTTTCTCCATCGTTTTCTTCCTCGTTCATTCTCTATGTTTTTTTTTTAAACTGAAATCTGATTCTTAAATATCTTTTCTCAAGAATTTTTTTATGTAATCATCTTTTCTTTTACTCGATCTATCTTTTAAGATCTGTGAAGGAGAGAGAACAGACGGCAGCGGAGGCGGTTATCTCACGATGGCGAGGACTCGTAGTAGCCGTGGCAAGGAGAAAGAAGAAGGTTAGTTTCCCGTCTCTGTTATTTAGCTTGAGGCCTCGCATCGGAGCAATTGGGTTAATTTGTTTAATTTAGGATTTCTTATGTGGCAGATGCGGCGGATTCAAGTGTCGATAATGTGAAGGAATTGCTACATGAGCGGTTATTTGCGACCGATCATTTCCCAAGCGAGAGGACAAACATCTAATCGACGTCGGATTACTCGACAATGTAGTCCAAATGGACATTAAACTGCAGTGTACTTATCTGACTTGGACATCAAGAGTACACAAGGACTTGGACGTATAAACTACAGTGTACACAAGAACTGCAGATGTAGAACGGGAGTGTGAAGTGGAAACTATGTTGTCTTAGACACATGGACGCTTTATGTTGTCCACGTGAACGTAGGAGGAGGTTGAAGTGTACACTAGGTCGTTATGGAAATTGAAAATATAGTGTACAAATGGACTTCGACATCTTTTACCTCAAATTGCGTTAGAGGCATGTACATTGAATTAGAGTGTACACATAGACTTCGACAATGAGTGTATATGCAGGGACTTCGAGATGGACTTCAACATCTGTATGCAAGTGTGTAGAAGGACTTATGGACACCATATGTTGTACACTTGGACTTGTGAGAAATGCGGGGTGTACAGGGGTTAAAGATGTGAATGACAAAAACGAGTAGACATGGTTTGTTTAGTGAACACTTGCACATATGGACGTCATATATTGTCCACGCGAACATTAGAGGAACGTACACTAAGACTGCAGATGTAGAAGAGTTGTGTGAAGTGGACACTATGTGGTTTGAGACATGGTCTGTTTAGTGTACACTTGCGCATATGGACGCTATATGTTGTCCATGTGTACATTAGAGGAGTGTGAAGTGTACATTAGGTCGTTATGGACATTCAAATGGACTTCGAAATAGTGTACATAAGATTCATATGAGGCATGGACATTTAATCAGAATGTACACATGGACTTCGACAATGAATCTATATACAGGGACTTCTGAAGTGAACTTCTGAATCTATATACAGGGACTTCTGAAGTGTACACGTGGACAAAAGAAGTGAACTTCTTATGTGAAGTGTACACGTAGACACAGTTTAAAGAAGTGAACTTCTTTTGGCCTTTTGGCCTTTTTTCATATACATTGACATCGACAGTGTAGATATGAATTCAATAATTGTACACATGGATGCTATTGGTGGTCATAGGGACAAAAGTGATGTGTACATGGACCTCATTAGTTTATTGAAGGTACATATGGACACCTAATAGTGTACACGTGAATAAAATAAGTGAACTTATTATGTACAGTGTATAAGTGGACACAGTTAAAAGAAGTGAACTTCTTAAGTTCAGTGTACACGTGGACACAGTTAGTGAAATATATGCATAACATTTATAGGTAATTGATGTGTATATGGACACCATTTTGGTATACAAGAACACGATCGAGACATACATGTACAACAAATCATGCATGTTTTTGGTATACAGGAACGCGATCGAGACACACATATACAACAAATCATGCATGTTTTGCATGTTTATTAATGTACACGTGGACACCAACGGTGTTGGTATGTACACCATAAATATAGACATAAACACTATCAGTGTACAAATGGACAACATATATTACTGTGAATGTACACGTTAAGTTTAATCGTGTTTACATGGGATGTACACCATAAATGTAGACATAAACTCCGAGAGCGAGCCGACGGAGGTCCATTCACCAGGGATGACCATGCAATGGTCCAACATTATAACTTGCAAAAATAATTGTAAAAAAAGAGGTTAAAGTTGGATTTGAGAAGATGACAGAAATAATAAGCAGAACAAACAATTTCTAGCCGCAATCCGTATGAGGAATATGCAGTATCTCTGAAATTTTGTTTTTTTTTTCTTTTTTTCATTCAAATGAAGGAGACAACGAAGATGAAAAGGGACTGTGAGATGTAAAAACCCAGAAAATCTGGACTGTAGGATGGTGAAATGAAAGATGTAATCGGATAGTTTAGATTTGGTAGATATAAGTCTTGTCAAAAAAAATCAGAGTGGATCTACACCGTCCAAAAAAAATAAAGATGAAGGGTGGAGAAATGTTCCCGCTAAAACAAAAGACATAGTTAGCAAATGGGGTAGTGCTTTAGGTTATGTTGTGACAGCTAGTTAAAACAAGTGGGAAGCTGTTACAAAAAACTACCTTAGTAGTGGAAAGTGCTCCATCTTGTAATTAAAAACATGAAACTGTCCTATGACGTAAATGTTTCACTTATTAATAAGTTGTTGAAAGACAAATTTTAGTTGTGTAACTTATTCGAATCAGGAACCAATCAGAAGGTAGTACGTGGCATCATAATACAAATATTGGTAGATGTCATCATATCGATAAAAAAGACCAACCAATTAGATAGTGGTCAGACATGCAAACTAGTGTCCAAATAAAGAGAAATCAATTTGCCTCGAACCCAACAATGTATCCAATCCCAAAATATTTCCTTTTACACGATATATGGAGATCCAAAACTCAGCCATCAGTCTCTTAAAGTTTGTTCTCTCTCTTTGTTCTTCCTACATCTAGTTAAGATTCAAGAGTATATTACTGTTTTCTGTAACCTAGTTTTTGAAATTTTCACTATTAGTATTACAAAAAATTATCCAAAGACAGTTTAATCTGTTTTTCTTACACAAACTTATTGAAAAAAAAAATGTTACGTCATTTTTTGTTTGTTTTTTCTTTCATAGAAGAAAATACAACTTATTGGAAAAACAAGAACTGAAATGAAAAATAAAATGACCAATAATGTCAAGAAGGTGGCTTGTAATAAGCATAAACAGCATAAAAACTCTGGACTAATGTGAGCACCAGCAGAATCACTGCAGCGAAAAATGAGAAATATGCCCAAGGGTTATTGAAGTACCTGTGTTTTAAAGTAGCCTTCAAAGCATTCCACTTACGACTATAGTAATAGTTAACCTCATCAGACAGTTTAGATAAATAACTATCTTTTGGATCGAAAAACACTTCCTGACATAGCCGGTTGAACAAATCCGCAACTTCAGCATCGCTCCCTAGCCAATGTTCAATAATACCACAGTAGTGCAAGTAGCTAACATCTTCAGAAGAATTTATTAGATTATCCATGAAAATTATGTACGATGTTATGTCCTTGGTCGAGTCAATATGGCATTGTTCGAAAGCTATAAGATTCGAAAAGAGTGATTTGGTACCTACAATTAACACAAGGAGGGTTCCATAGAAATTTTAGTTTTTATACAAAAAAAACAACAACAGCAAGTTGATCGTGAGGCTACATGACTAGGAATACCCTTTTTCTGAATCTAGATATCAAATTATTATATTGACAAAAAAAAAAGATATCACATTATTATTCTTAACAAATATTCCCTCCATTTCAATGTATATGATGTTTTAGAAATGTTTTGTTGTTTAATAATAGATATTGTTTGCACAAAATTATATAACTTTAATTTTATCAGAAACTGTTTAGCCAATTGTATTTTTATTAAATAAATTAGTTTTAAATAGATGTAACAAGTTTCAGTCGATGATGTATAAAGAAATCAATTAAATAGTAAAACATATATGTGGAATGAACTACAAACCTAAAAAGCTAGAAATAAATAAACGAAAACGTTGACTTACCGTCATGGATTAGTAGTTTGGGTATCTCTAAGCAACCGTGCTCGAACCGGATATCCCAAAACCGGTTAGTTTTCCTTGTCTTGAATTTAACACCAGCTTCTCTTAGTTCCGTCACGCAATGTACGAGTTGTTGTTGTCTCTTGTCCACCAGGTTCAAGGGGAGTGGATCCTCCTCAGACCTTGGATTCGGTGTATAACTAAACTTGAGGAGGCTTCGACGGAAAGCATCAAGACAGTGCAACTCACCATTGTCGCCAAGTAAGTCCAAGGATCTTTTCAGCCAGGTCTTGAGATTTAACGGGTCCAGTCTGGTAGAGGCCTCTCCTGTTGGCATTAGTGGATCAAAGAACTTAACGGCTACTTGTGCCACTAAACCGGTTTGGTTCGTTGTACCAAGTTCAAGTTGTAGCCCTAATAACCGGTCTAGGACGAAGAGAGGTAGTTGATTTTCCAGCATAACCATGTCACGTTGAATTGAATGCATCAATCCCCGCATGGCGAAAACAGGATCGTTGCGTGCATATCTGCTCAATCAAAATAATAATAACAATAATAACAAGTGTGCAATCGTATCATCACTAATATACTAGATACTATGACAACTGTGATAACTGTGCGATTAACATGATTTTAAAAGATAGCCAAAAATCAAAATAATAATAAAATTCAAAATTATAGATAACTGGAATCAACATTAGACAACAAGTAACAAGACAAAACCGTAAGTTTATTTAGGCTTACCCGATTGGCTGGAATCCTTCCACAGTTCCCCTGAAGAGCTCAAGAACAAAACAGCCATCAAGAACAAGCATTTCTGTAAACTCATTAACGCTTAAAGCAATTGGCCCTTGGTAGCAAGCACGAGCCCTCTCCTCAAGCTCTTTCATGGCATCAATATATATTTCAATGCCGTGACCGGTGCGTGCCATGATCATGTTAACAGCACGCCACTTGTGAAACTGCATGGGCAGAAGATGTTTGCTGCCATGATGGTACGGACCCAGCGAGACGGTTTGAGGGAAGTAGGACTTCTTGTCGTTCTCTTGCAGGTGAAGTGGAACTCTATAAATACAGAGCTTGTCCCAACTTGTTGTGGAACCGTTTCTTATTGCTTGCTCCATCTTACCTTTTACCGAAATCACCCATTCTTCCCTTTCCTGCTCTTGGTTCTGCAAGCCATGGTCTTCACCCAGTGTGTTAATACCCGGTAAACCAAGGACCGGTTGAGATTGTCGGTTTCTTGTTTGATCTCTCATGCGTAGCAAGTACCAGGTCAACAGGTATCTGTTGATGATAATTGGTTGACCATCGGTGTGAAGATTAACCAAAACCATTGTTCTTGCTAGTTGAATTCGTTTCAGGAGAGTGTGATGATAGGTCCCAAAGACTTAAGAGAACAAGAACACAAAGTTTACTCCAATTTTCTTTTCATATCTTTTCATAAGACAATAGTCTCTTAAATACAATAGAAAGTACAACTGATAACTGCCTACTAAACAAATAGGGAACGTGAAGAAGTGGGAAACAATCCCAGAATATAGGAGACACATCTCAGACCACGTCACTCTTGGTTTACTTTGGTTATGATTTATGGTTATGATCTTATCATGTGAGCGAGAGGGATAAGTCGAGAGTATAACAGTGAACTGTCAAATAAATTGCTGAAAGTAATTTAAAGCTGTGATTTGGCCATGTGTTTGCTTATTTTTCAAACTACAAATCTCGTATAAAGATTTCCTACTCGTATAATAAGACACTCATAAATGCTTGTGATTTCTAAAGTCAACGAGTGAGATTTAAACACCAAAACACTTATTAAAAATAAAGACGCTATACTCTTATAAAAAGACTTAACAAAATTTGTGTAACATGCTCAAAGGAAAAGTGCAATACATGAGAAGAAATGTGAAAATAATTAGGAAAACAATATTTGCATCGAGTACGTGGTATTTTTTTATAAGTACGCGGTATTTTCTTCCATGTTCAGAACAAATTTAGAAAGACAAACAAAGGTTATCAAAGTATTTGTTTTTCAAGTTCATCTTCCAAGCATTTGATTTTCTGAAGTAGTTCTGGCTATAACACCGAAGAACCAAGGTGTATAAATGTAACTTCAGAACTGAGATAAATAAATATCGATGATGTTGGAAACAAAACAACTTCCTGACATAGCTAATTACTAATTAGACATATTCGCAACTTCAGAATTACTCTATAGCGACTGCTCGATGATACCAACTAATATCTTCGGGAGAATCTGTTAGATTGTCCATAAAAATTAATGTAGGATGTTATGTCATTGCCGAGTCTATATGCATTGTTCGAAAGGTATGATATTCAAGAAGAGAGTTTTGGTACCGAACAGAAAACTGAGAGGTGGTGAGCTTGTAAGTCTGAGAAGTAATTGGATTCTTTTGAAAAAAAAAAAAAACAAGAAAATAAAAAAACATACATTTTCACCTACAGAAAAAGGAAAAACAAATATCTATTATTGGGGTGCAAGAAAATAATCAGAGTACCATTTATTTCGGGAGCTAGATACTAATAGATATCACTAAATGATTCCTAACCTAAACGAGTCTTTACTCTTTTATAGAAAAGAGTATATAGCCATATAGGTGTATGAATGTAAGATTTCAAAGGTCGTCCCAAAGTGGTTAGGAAATGAAGAGTTATTGTATGTATCATTTATGGAGTCTTAAATTTATATAAGTGAGTGATTGACAGTAAGTACCATTTATGATACTATCATACAAGTAGCATATGATTAAGTTGTTTTATTTACTGTCATGAAACAAATACTCATTCGTTTCATAATACTTGATGTTTTATTATAGTACACAAAGATTAAGAAAAATAAATTTCTCTAAAAATATTTTAACTAAATAATATTAAAATCAGTTAATCAATAATAAAAAAAATTATAAAATCTAATTGGTTGAAAAGTTTCCAATAAAGTTAAAGTTACCTTAAATTTTCAAAACCTCATATAATTAATTTGAAATAAAATAGTTCCTTTAAAACATCATCTATATTGAAACGGAGGGAGTACAAGTTTTATTTTGTAAAAACCTTTTTTTTGTGATGGATGCAATTTTTTTCCCGTCTTGTTTTCATTGATAACATTTGAAACATACATGGTTAAAACACTTAAGCCGGCGGAACACATAGATCTCCCCGGAAACTAAACCCAACATAGGGGACCGAAAATCCAAAACACATGGGCCTCATACAAACAACTGAAACATATCCTAGACACTAATACTCCTTCAAAGAACCTAAAAGCAAACATTCAGTCGGTAAAAGAGCAAAGACTTTAAAAGACTATGACTAGCCGGAATTCTTGAACTAAGCAAAAGAGCATGCAACGTAGCAGACTTTTTCGTGAACACAAAAGCTTTTAAAAGAGGAGAAGGAGAGAACCGAGAGAATACATAACAAACACGATGATAAAGACTAGATCCGACGACTGCGAGGCGGCAGCGGCCGGCTTTAAGGTTTCAGAGGAGAGAGTTTTTAAGGCTTCTTTTCTTTAACTTGCACGGTTTTCTCTATTTTGGTCATTTTCTTTGTCACTTGCTATGGATGTAGTTACAATTCATAATTAATTATAATTGTTTAACAAATAGTATTAATTCGTACAAAAAATAATAATTTCTTTATACATTATAAAATAAAACGAGTTGTTTTTTTTTGACAATACAATTCTGGTTTCTTCATATTACTAATCCCACCTATTAAAATAGAAGGTTATATTTTAAGTACAAGAAATTTTGCTTGATTCGCTACCACTCTTCTTATAAAACATTCACGCTTTTTTTGTTAATCAATACTTGCATTAAATTAAAAGCAGTTCCGGATTACAATGCTAACCGAGCAAGGCCTGATTTTGCCAAAAAATCAGCCTGAGAGTTTTCTAAGCGAGGGATAAAACTAAAAGAAACATTCACGCTTATGTCTTTAACCTTTTCCATGTATACTAGCCTAATAAGGTGTGCACCTGAAGAAGCCATGTCCTCTAATGTGACTCATCAAACTCTAACAGAGTAAAAGAAAGATCCAGACCACCCACACATTCAGTTTCACTTAACTTGTTCTGTTTTTAGGTCAAACATATTGAGTCTGCTAAGTTTTCGTATCAACAACTTGTTCCGCTCTCTTTACTGTATTTTGTTCAAGCAGTAAAGTTACTGTTTAAAGCACGGTTAGTTGAACCGGCGATAAAGCAAATTTTACGGTACCTTTGATTTGGACATTAGCGATTTACATGTTGTGTGATTCCTACATGTATTTTCATGTTTCAACATTTAAGCTAGACCTACTTATTGGGCCAGAAGTTCATAAAACGAATCATAAACTAAAAACAAAATCCTCCTCGGGTGCTATAATCTAAAAAGATATATTATGTCTGTTATATTTAAGGTCGTTTAGCTACATGAACCTAAAAGTATTGGCCAAAAGAACTCACTAGTATTACATATTCAGTATTCCACAAAGATTTTTCACTTGTGTAATGCCCTTATTCTATAATAAAAAGAAGAATATCCAAATTTTCTAAGTAGGTTTAATGCAATGACAACTTGTTTGTTGCTTCCTTAATTCCAGTTAACTTACATGCAGTGTTTTGAAACCTGAATCATACTCGCGGTTAAACCAGTAAACCAAGTGATCGAAGATAAATTTGGTTTGGATTTTCTAAAAAATCAATATTTAAAAACCCAATAAAACTCGCAAAAATCCACTAAATTCTGGAACCCGATTACCGGTTGAACCAATGGCTGAACCAATAAAGAACTTTTACTAACTATTTTTATAGTTTTTGACTTGGAAAAATGAAGTGAGCAATGATAAAAAGAACCAAAATTAGTTGATTTAATTTAGTGTTAGTTTATTCTTGTTATTGATAATTTTTAATGATGTTTTACTTTGGGTGTATTTTAAATCTAAAGTTCAATTTTATCATTCACATTGGATATTTAAATATTTATGCATTTTTAAATCTTGATATTTTTTTCAGATGTCAAATGAAGATAAAATATAAAAACTAAAGTTAATATTTTCTAAATATCCAACTATTATTTTATGTTTTATAAAAAATTAGAAAATACTTAAATTTAGTTTATATATATTTATTTTCATAGCTAATATATTATTATATAATAAAATTAATTTATATATTAACTCGCGATTCACTCGTAGTCGATCCGGTGACCCGGAATGTCATCCGTTCCAGTGTCCGCGTGAGGTTTAAAGACATTGTTTACATATATAATGCTATAACACAATAATAGAAGATAAACATGGTAAATCCACAAACAATTATGTTTCTCAAGCTTCGAACCTCAACAACGAAATCTTTAAACTCTTTATCACAACCATAGACGGTAGTTTTCATCTCTTCAATCTCCTTCTCAATTTCAACAATAACGTCATTCATTTCTTTTATCTTCTTCTCGTAGCTGTCCTTTATATCATCAATCTCTTCGACAACTGCTTCATCTGTCCACTTAAGCAAATGGTTTTTTTCCTTTTTTGATCCATTTGGACAACAATGGAAAAGCCTCCCTGGATTTTCATAGGTTTTTGAAGTTCTAATTAAAGAAGTTTCTCCACATCTACAACTTTTAGGCATGCCTCTCTCTCCTTCATCACCACAGTGTTTCAATTTTGAACTCATTCTTGCACAAATTTCACATCAGATTTAAATTTGAAGAAGTAAAAGTAACCATTTGCGGTGGATTTCAATTGCAAAAATAGAGCTTAGTCCATCAATCGAGCACATCACTTATAAATTTACATACCTGAAGATGAAGAGGAAAATGTGATTCTATGAGCAATCGAAAACTCCTCGCAATGCAGAAGATTCGTGAAATGAGACAAAAAGAGAATATATTTAGTTTTTGTTTCACAAAAAAACATAACAACATCGTTTTAATTGCTACGGTTTATGAACAAAGAAATAGATGACTCATAGAACATGGTCAAAGTATGTTTAAACAGGTTATAATTAGTTCGTTTCGATATAAAATTTGAATATATAAACTGTATATGGAAATGCTTTCGCATATGTAGACCGAATCGGGTACTCAGCTCCCCCTCCCCAAACTTGTCTCTAAGATTACATTATTGTTCATTATATAAAAACATAAAATACCTGGTTTGATCGATTGCTTGATTTTGTGTTGGTATGTGTGATATATAATTTTTATATAGACAACAGATCACAATTTGCAAATTATCTTATTAGATATTATTGTATTGACTTTAAATAGGGCATGCCTTCCCTTATATAATTCTGAATAGCACGCATTATGCATGCTTGAATTCTACTAATAAATTATATGAAAATTAATCAAAGGCATTAAGTGAAACAAAATTTACGAAAATGAAAATGATTAAAAATAATTAAGTGTTAAGATCATTGGTATACTTGGTATTTTGCAGTTTCAGGCAAGCCCTCTTGAATATTGGCAGACGAATGTTTTAAGAGAAACTAGAGTTTGACCTGCACGTCCGTACGGGTGTTGATTTTATTTTATTTTCTTATAAATTGATTAATGACCTTTTTAAACATATAAGTTTTTCTTCATTTTTAGGTTCTTACACATCCAAACCAAATCCACCAGAACCTTAAAACCCCGACTTGAGCTCCACCCAAAAATTTATAATATCCAAAGAGAGTTTAATTTCAAAACCCAAAAATTCGATATCTTAAAAAACCTATCATTACCTGAATGAATACGTGAATATATATGCCTAAATGATTATGTAAAGAAAAAAAAATGTTTTTCATTCACATTTGGAATTATTATGATTAACACATAAAATAAATGACGTTGAATTATTATGATAAAAACAATTAATGAAGTAGTTAAAAGTGTGAAAAAGAATGTAAAGAAGATAATATAATAATTTAAATGGGTAAGTTCTATTTTGTAATTGTATAATTAATACTTTCGAATTATTTTGTAAAGAGAAATTAATAAAGTAATTAAAATAAGTGAAAATAAGGAAATAAAATATATAATAAGTTGTAAAGTTAATTCTATTTGTAGTCATGTCATCAATTTTAGTAGTCTTCTTACATTTTCTTTGTAAGAGGGACCGTAGAGAAAATATATAACAAATCATTTCGTAAATAATGTCTAGGAGATATTTATAAAAACCATTTTGTAATCTAGGTGTAAACTGAACTAACCTGTTAAGAGTCAACTAAGTGTTCATATTCTTCAATTTTAAAAATCAATTAATGATTAATTTTAAAATTTAGTATAATATTATATTAATTGTTCGAGACTAACATTTCAGAAAAAAGTCTAGACCATTGCCACCAGAATTTGATTTAATATATTAAACTGGGCAGATACAATAATAATTTTGATGGCTTCGTGTCTTGATAAAGTTTAATTCAAATGATTATTGTATAAGATATAAAACTCTTGAATAATGTATAAAATATTAAACCTGAACGTAATGTTTTTGGTAAGTGACCTCTCCGGCATAATCTCAATCCAGTTATTATTTAAATTAATCATTAACTAGATCTTGATCCGCGCTTTGGAAGCGCGGAATATTTTACGATGAAAAATTTCACTAATAACTTAACAAATATTTTGGTAATTTTTAAAGAGTGTTTATTTGAAATATTTTTGCATTTAAATCAGTGTTTTTAAATTCAACCCAATTGTGATTATACAGGTTAGTCCGGAGATTTAACAATTCAATTTAGGTTTTAAAATATTCATATTTAAAAAATCACTAAAACCCGAGACTAACCGATTGAACCTGAACGTAATGTTTTTGGTAAGTGACCTCTCCGGCATAATCTCAATCCAGTTATTATTTAAATTAATCATTAATTGTTTGTTTTAATTACAGTGACATGAATTGTAATTATTGTGGAAAAATTAAAGTTATTTCCCATTTGTACTTCACTTGTAATAGGATAGATTACTTGGAATACACTAAGTTGGATATCATTTTTAAAAAAATACGGTCGTTCAAAAATTCATTAACATTTAGGTTTACTGTTTAGTGATTATTGTTTAGAGTTTAGTATTTAGTACATAGTTAGGTTGAATTTATAGTCTTTTAATTTATAAATAATTCTTAAATATTTATAAAGAATTTATGAGGGTTAATTTGTTTTTTTTTCATTATAAAATTAAGATATTTATAATAATGGTTATCATTTAAAGGTTAATTTGAAAATTAGTATCAAATTTGAGGTAAAGTTATAATTTCCCATGTTTTAACTGTCAAGCTTGGTAAGATAAACAATTAAGTTTTTCATTCTTTGTTGAATGTATTGATGTAAAATTAAAAGTTCCTATTTGATATTTATATGGACTACTCTGAACTAATTGACCATTTGATATTTTATGATTAAAAGTTGTAATTTGTTGCATACTTTTTTCTTGTATAAATTGTCTTCTTTTAGCAGTTACAAAAAGAATTGTCTTCTTTTAGAGATGCATGCATGTTTTAATGTTAAAAGATATATGCATATTTTGATGTTAAAAGATGTATTTGGATTCAAATTGTTTGTCCAACCAATCAAATACTCCGAAACCCTCAAACTGGTAATCCAATAAGTTAGCCAAGGTATATATATTTCGTTTCCTAAAATTCTGTATACTAACTTTCTATTACATAATCAGCAAACCGTTTAGCCTGATTTTTTTTCAACAGATCTCCAGAAAGTAATTCACTTAGGGCCATGGGATACATAACAAAACTTAATAATAGAAAAGAGACTTATATAAAACTAAGCTATACTTCGTATAATCCTTCACCAATGGAGAGTTCTCCGATATAAACGGTTCTAATGTTTGAATTAACTATATATAGAACGCACGTACAACTACTATCCATAAATTCCAGACATGCACCATCGTCTCCAATCTTTCTTCTTCTTCTTTTAGACGTTTTCGTACGTAGCCAGAGAAGCCTTAATCTTTTCTTCTTCAATTCTTCAAATGCATCACAAGGCTTCAAGCAGAGACACCAGCCAGAACTTTCCAAAACTCAAGAGCGTAGATACTGATCCAGATCCTGACATATACGACATAACATACGTCGATGTTTCTCCCTCTATCGGCTCAACTTCTCCCTTATCCAAATCCCCATGGATCGCACACGTCGATCCCACCGACCTGGAACCTCCCCACTCGGGGATAAAGTCCACAGCCTCCCACACGAGAGAACCCAAAAACTACTCACCCAACATCCTCATGGGCTCTCTCTTCCGCGAAGAAGGCCACATCTATTCTCTAGCCACCTCCGGCGACCTACTCTACACGGGATCGGACTCCAAGAACATTAGGGTTTGGAAAAACCAAACCGAGTTCTCGAGCTTCAAATCCAACAGCGGTTTGGTCAAAGCCATTGTCCTAGCCGGAGACAAGATCTTCACGGGGCATCAAGACGGGAAGATCCGCGTGTGGAAAGTCTCGTCTAAAGACTCAAACATCTTCCGTCGCATAGGCACCATGCCGGTGTTTCGAGACTACCTAAGAAACTCCATCACGCCTTCTTCCTATTTCAGTTTCATGAGAAAGAACCCGACCAGCACCAGCGCTCAGGGGTTCCGACACGTGGACGCCATCTCGTGCCTCACGCTGAGCGAAGACAAGAAGCTTTTGTATTCCGGGTCGTGGGACCAGACGTTCAAAGTGTGGAGGATCTCGGACCTGAGGTGCCTCGAGTCGGTGAAGGCCCACGACGACGCCGTGAACGCCGTCGTTTCGGGTTTCGACGGTTTGGTTTTCTCCGGTTCGGCGGACGGTACGGTCAAAGTGTGGAGGAGAGAGGACCAGGCGAAGGAGACGAAGCATTTCTTCTCCGAGACGTTGCTGAAGCAAGACTGCGCCGTCACGGCGATCGCGGTTGATCAGAGCGCGACGTTGGTTTACTGCGGTTCGTCTGACGGAACCGTTAACTTCTGGGAGAGGGATAACAACATGAAAAACGGCGGCGTTTTGAAGGGGCACAAGCTCGCGGTGCTCTGCCTCGTGGCAGCGGGGAGCTTGTTGTTCAGTGGCTCGGCTGATCTTGGGATCCGCGTTTGGAGGAGACCGGAACGTGGTGACGGGAGAGGTGGAGACGGAGGAGGAGGAGGAGGAGAGCACGTGTGTATTGCGTTGTTGAAGGGACATGCGGGTCCGGTGAAGTGTATGGCAGTGGAGAGAGATCAAGAATCGTCTTCAGGTGAGAAAAGGTGGATCGTGTACAGTGGGAGTTTAGATAGGTCGGTGAAGATGTGGCGTGTGTCGGAGAGTTCGCCGCCGATTGAATACCAGTCATCGGATCCGTTTGATGGTCCGACTGAATTAACGGTGGCTCCTAGCTTCTCGGGTAAAGGGAGAGAATGAACAACCCCTCAAAAAATAGTTTTGTTTCGTTTTGTATGTGTAACCCCATATACTTTTTTTTCTTTTTAATATGTTAAAATATGTTCGTTAATTATTTCACTTTAACGTGGTTTAAAAAATTTCATTAAATTTCGTTAATTATCTGAATATCATCTCATCTAGTTGATCGAGTGTTTGGCATAAATCATAAAGCTAAGGGATAATATAAGTTTTCATAAGACTTTCTTTCGGACAGCATTATCAATGGTTTCTCACCATCAGTATCTCAGGATTTATGATACAAAAGAAAGTAAATGAGTGTTTCAAATGTTTAGATACCCAGTTAAAAGTATTTCAAAATATCACAAAATGAGATATTTTTGACGGATATATAAATATTTTAGATATTTATTTACTTTATTTTGTGTCGTGACTCGTGAGATACTAATGACGAGGAACCATTGATAATACTGTTCTTAAAGATTTTTTGAGTTTTAAAATTTCTGGATTCATTCTCATAGACAAAATTTCAGATATTATTGAAGTATGAATTGGTTTGATTAATAAAGATTATGGTTCATATTTAAATTATAACTCATTCCAAAATTCATTTTGTAATCATGTTTATTTTGGATTCAGGTTATTACTTCAGATTCTGATACTTTTAGATAGTATATAAAATAAAATATTAAAATGAGTTTGTAAAATGCTTATTTTCAGAAATTATATTAAAATAAACCATAGAATTGAGTATTTAAAATATTTAAATATTTACTTCACTTACTATTTCAGATCTTTATTTTAGGGTTCTCATTGGAATTTTTGAAATACCTATTCAAATTCGGGTAATAACATTACATTTTTACCACCTTCATAGTCTGTTTGAATATTTTGTGTAGTTCAAATTGTGTATAGGTTCAAATTTCTCGGTTTCGATTCAAAACTTATATATGTGTTTAGTTTTTTTAGTCAGACCTACCCATTCTTAGTGAAAGATCAATACTGAAATAAACATTCATATGAATATATTCAAATAACATTTTCTATCAGAAAAACATGAAAATTTTAGTCCAAGAAAAGTTATGATGCAGCATACGAATAGATTAAACAGTCGAGCAAAAATTTAAACATCACGAAAAATCTGTTTTGGATCAATCAACGAATTTTATAATTTCTTAGAAATCAATCTTTTGTTAGATGAATTTAACAAATTTACTCATAGAATGAACCAAATCGGTATTCTAAGAGCATCATTATCCCAAAGACACATTTAGGGTCTCTTAATCTTTTTTAATACTTTTAAGTAAAAAATATGAGTTAAGAGATAACATTAAGAGACCCGAACATTTTTGTGCTCCATTGGGAGTCTCTTATTTAGGTTTTTTTTTTTAAAAAAAAAACAATGTGAACTTTTCATTCTAACTACCTCACAAAGTTTTGGATTCTTAAACAAATCACTAATAATGCCACACCATGTTGTAGATAGGGATTACTTATCAATGGGAACATTAAAGAGTAAACAAATCACTAATCATGCCACACGATGTTGTAGATTTTACCAAATCATGCTGGACCCATTGTGGACAGATAGCCACGAGGAGGTCTTTTGATGGTGATGCAATGTTGGAATCTGGTGTGTACCTAAGAGCAAGACATAGCCCAGGAATATATTAGGAAAGGTCCAACTTTGAACCCCCCAACGAACACAAAACTTGCATAATCTATGGATTGGTGAGCAAACACATAGCTACTGCAACTAAATTGGAACTCTACATCATCTAAATTTTGAAACTTTCAATAGCTAAACATCAATTTTTTCAAAAACAGAGCTTTAAGGTGTTAGTAATAGCATGTAAAGGTCCAGACTTTGAACGCCCAACGAACACAAACTTGCACACTCTATGAATTGATGGAACTCTAATCATTTAAATTTCAAGACCTTTAAGGGTTGTTGATTAACTAATCAATAGCTAACACCAATTATAAGGTCATAGAGCAAACGAGACTTTGAATACCAAAGAACACAAATTTGCACATTTTATAGATTGGTGAGCAAACACATAGCTACTGCAACTAAAATAGATCTTTAAATCATTTAAAGTTCAAAACTTTCAATTGGCTAAACACCAGTTCTTTCAAAAACAGAGCTTTAAGATGTTCAAAGCGCCTCCATAGAAGACTTACTCAGACTCGGTTTGTGGAGCAGTAAGGGAAGCTTGAGCTTTGGAGATGAATTGGTGGAGGCTTGGGCCATCGAACTTACAGGAACCGGCAGTTTGAGAAATAGAGAAGCTTCTGGAAAGATCTAATGCAAACCCTTTCTTCCTCTTGATTGAATTCTGCGAGGGAGAAGAGCAGAGAAATCGGTGACGGTTTCATTAACAGGGCTGGTGAATCGTGTCGAGTATTGGAGATCATTCCCTCTGAAACAACGTTTTCACCCAAAACAAAGGGAAGAGATCGATGAGGAGTCGAGAGAGTCGAGAGAGATGTGGAGAGAAGAAACCGAAACACACACGCTCCTCTCTCCTCTCTTTTGTCTACACGTGTCCCCAAATACGGTCTCTTATAAACCGAAAATAAGTGACGTCTTCAGGGTTTATTATTCTTTTTGATTTATTTTAAATGCTTAATTATCCTAAATACCCTACTAAATACCTCCAATAAAGATGCTCTAAGTTAACTTTATAAGATGTTTTGAATATTCTGAGGATATAGATTCATTAAAGTTCCGACAAGAAAAAACTTCACTAAAGTTGTAGAGTAATACTATAATAGAATGTTTGAATTCTATAATTGTTTAGCCATGAACACCGAAGTCGTTGTAGTATAGTGGTAAGTATTCCCGCCTGTCACGCGGGTGACCCGGGTTCGATCCCCGGCAACGGCGAATTTTTTTTCGACAATTCATTTTTGTTTTCATTTAATAGTGTTTGATATCCTTCAATCTGACCGGTCGAGTTAGAAAAACTGGTCCAAGTGATTAGTCAGCCCAATTATAATAAGCCCAGCTACTGATCTATAAAACCAATATAAAATCGAGATGTAATAGAGCTAAAGACTCTTTAGTCCTAATGTTTATTTTAATGCTGTTTTGTTGTTTATAGGAGAAAAGATAGGGCAACCAAATTATGCACAGTTCCATATTTGACTGTGTTCACAAATTTGCAATAGATTGTTGTATATATATTCAAAGTTCAAAATTAACATTGTAAAGGCAAACCGAATAGGAGTAGACATATAATCGATTACTCTAGCAATTTGATAAGCTTTTTGATGAAGATAAGCCAAATATTATACATCAGGAAAAACCATATATTTTGTTGGCTCAAACGATTTTCTCAACAACTATCTAGTTCGTTTTGTTGTGGCTCAAGCAAGATTAACACAAACTCCTAAAACTTTTGTTGAGGATGTGATTAACCATCTCCGTGACCAACTCAAGGTATGCTAGAAAGATTAAGACTTTTTAAAATTGTTGATGTTAGTTATTTTTTGGGACGGAAATTTATAGAGATTATATGCAATGAATGCTCGTAAATTTTGTGGTGGGGAATGTAGCTCCGACATACCAAAAATCTACCAAGCAGCTGAAGGATAAGCAATGTGTTGATTTGACAAACAATCTAGCTCAGTACAATGCTCGTCTTAAAGATCTCTTGCTGGTGGAACTGAAAGATATAGTTAAAAGACGCACACTTCGTTTATGCCAACGTCTATGATCTCTAGACATGGAAATATGGGCTCATTCATCGACCTTCTAAAACATCCAGCATAACACTTGACTATTGGGCTCATTCATTTACAAAAACGGAAATATATATAATATAATTCTTTGCAACTTCACATTACCATCATTCATCATACTAGTTTTAGGATTTCCTATCAGAATTCTACTAATATTTAACAAATTAGAAAATGTGATTTTATCAGTTTTATTGATTCTTGGAAATAGATAAATAGGGTTTAGGACGGCGAGTGATGGGTTGCTGTGTGACGGGAGGGAAATTACCATGTGGACCAACCTAGAGCCTCTGTACGGACCGGTCAAAGCATGTATTTTGGGACACGTACCATCTCCGCTAAGCTGCTAATCTACTCATTGCTGACAAATTCGTTACTCCTTTTTAATCTTCTTCACCTTCGTGACCCTTTTTGTATATTTCCTTGTTGAAAATTGTAATTTCAATTCATTTTCTTTTGTTATCTATGGTTATAAATTACTGCTGAATACATAATGTTTGTTTTTTGTATGAACAAAAGAACATAATATTGTTTCTACTAGAAGAATGAATCGACATTGAGCAACTCATGTTTATTGACGAAAGAAAGAACAAATAAATTTTGAAAAGCAAAAGGAAAAATTCAGTTGTATGTTGTTATAATACTATTTGGGCAACTGAAGTAAGAAAAAGATTGGACCGTTGGGCTCAAACGATCGCAGATAAACATGCCGTGATCAAGGAAAAGACGAAACTGGAGCCTCTTTGATGCACATTCAAAAGACAAAAACGCCCTCATATGAGAGGTTGTTGAGAAACGGAATATAAGAGAACAGAGAGGACTGAGGAAGAAAAGACAAGAAGGAAAGAGATGAATAAGGGAGAGGGTGTCAGTAGTATGATCTGAAAGGACCGGCCTGACCCAATGACCGACAACGAAAGGACGGCTGCAATACTAATCGTCCCACATGGCACACCACAACACACAAACCACACTTCTCTGCTCTCTCTCCCCACTGTTTCGGGTGTGAAAGCGACTAGAGAGAGAGAAGTCGTTGAAATCGATGGTGGTTCATATGTGGGTCATATCATCTTCCTCCGGCTGCGCGTGCTTATCTTCCTCCTTCGACCCTCCCCGACAGCTTCACTCTTGTCTCTTTGACCGTTTCCTCTCTCTGTCTCTGCTAATTATACGTATTTACGAGTTTGTTTGTAACTCTTTTTCACTTATATACAAATGGACTAGACCAGTATGAAAACTTCACTTTAAAGTATACGTCTGATTTGTCATTTGTCTTAGTCACATCCTATGTTTTGAAGGGCATTTTCTTGACGTGCACCTGCGAAGTCGTTATGTTTAAAAAAAAATTAAGGAATAATAATTTTTTTTTAAATTGCGGAGAGAGACAGAATGATGGGAAGGGTTGGGACAAGACGTGAATAATTATTATTACACATTTTCCTCTGATTGCGGCCTCCGAATCCGATTCCCTCTGTCACAGTTTCCTAATAATATTTTCGCTAGATCTTTACCCGTGCGATCGCACGGGTATTAATTTTCAGTTTTAGTTTTTGTTTATTTATACTAAATAGTATATTTATAATATTTGATCGTTTTATATTGACTAAGCGAGGGATGAGTATTTGGATATCCATTCGAATTCGGTTAAAATCTATTCGGGTTTGAGATTTTCGAGTTTAAAGATTCTACCTCTTTTCGGGTATTTATAAACTTTGGTTCCGGTTGGATTTGGAACTTCGCGGGCTTGGTAACCCGTTTAAATTATTTTTAAATTTTCAAAATTTATATATCTTTAAATATCCTTAAATCTAAAAAAATATAACATGTAAATTTGAGTAATGTAAGCTAAAGTACCTAAATTAAAAATTAAAATAGGTTTAACTTGAATATTTAGATGAAGAATAAATATATATTTTAAGTATTTTTTTGTGTTTTGATTATTGTTTATCTAATTTAGATGTTTACTTTTGATTATTTTTTTATATTTCAAATATTTTAAACAACTTAAATAGCTTATATCTTGGATATTAACTCGAAAAATAGCTAAAATATTGAAGTATATAAATATAATTTAAATACATTCGAATATTCGAAATATTTTGTTCAGATAAAGTTTGGATATGGTTTTCTAGATACCAAATGGTAAATCCTTTTGGATATTATCTAATTTCGTTTCAAATTTGATAATATTTTTTCGTTC
>NW_026616768.1:12500-22023 GCF_000801105.2 Raphanus sativus | reverse complement strand
AATGCCCCCGACTGTAACACCCCCGAACCGTTCTAGGTATAGGTCGAACCACCGGCCAACAATCAAACAAGAACATGACCGACGGCTGACTTTCTACCAAGGTCCGGGAGCGCTACATGACGGGTTAGGAACGATCCAGCCATGATCACAAAGAGTGCAATTCGTGACTTGGCCAGTTCGCCCACTAACACGTCCCGTCAGATTAAAGCCTAAGGCTTTTCAACCCGTACTCCAATCTGACGTTGTGTTAGCTTGGACAAAGCTAATATCAGATACAACAAGTCATTTACACAAAACATCGATTTATTTATTTTATATCATACTGGGTTCACAACACACAAAATATTATACACGTGGTGGCATGCCAAGAGAAAAGATACATACTTATAGTCTGAAAACGTCGCAAGCAAAAAGAGATGCAAAATCTACACCAGCCGGCCTAACTTCCCGCTTCCTCTATCAACACTACTGGTCACCTGAAAACAACAACGAGTGAGGGATGAGTAATCTAGCATTACTCAGTGAGTTACAATCCCCAACTAACAAATACAACCCCTCGCTATCCCACCCCAAACAATCTAAAGCGAGAGGTTCACCTAATAGCACAACCCAAAGATAATAACGATAATATACGCATATCAAAAATATCTGAAATCCGCAGCAGAAAATAATACGAGTAAAATATCGATACTATAAGATAGTCGATAAAACTTAACCAGGGTTTACCAATCCCTTTACACTATATAATATATATCTAACTCGGGCCCCGGTGACGTTAGGTTCCTCCTTCACTATCGGCAATATCCTATCTTCCTACCACAAAGGCCAGAAGAAGGAACTTTCAACCGACCGCGGCCCACAGTCATTCGGGTCACCGCGCGACAGCCCACAGTCCTTCGGGTCACTGCCACGTTACACCGTCGTGTAACACTCAGCCATAGGCCATGACCCCGTCTCTCTGAGTCTTCCCGATCCAGCGAATAAGGGGTTTCCTTAAACCCGCCAGGTACGAGGTCTGAAGGAACACTAACTCACCCCTAATACGCCTAGCAATGTGGGTTACACAATGCTGTCGGCCAATATATAAACAATACATAACCCGGTAATATAACCGAGGTTCCAAGCAATAATCACAACAACCACAATCAAACACATTCCAGAATATAGCATAAAGACTAATTCCAGAATATCTAACTAACCACAACCTAGCGATATCATCTAAGCATTCAGCAATCGCTAACTAACCAATCAACCTAACCATTAGCATGCTACTACGATTCTCAAGCAATAACTAAGCATGCTATCAACTAATCAATCTCAACTATAAACTAATCAAACCGTTACTCAGTTTAGACCTGGCCTCCTGCCATGATCCAACCTCCAAGTAACAGGAACCTGCATGAAAACAGCTTAGCAAACAATTGACTATAACTCACAGTTTTCGGTTGACCGTGGCCTCGACCCCAAACCCGACTTCAGCGATCCGAACCCTTTCTTCTTGACCTTCACAAGTAGACCCACGTTCTGGACTGATCTTCACTCAAGCAGAGCTTCTGTAGTAGCTGACTCAAATCGCGCAGAGTAACTTTTCTCGATAACTCTCAAAAACTGCCGAAAAAGACTCGAAAATGATCGAACTCGAACTTTCTCTCTCTAGCTTTCTCTCTCACGTTTTTCTCTGAGTTTAAACTTGTCTGAATGTGATGAAATAAGCTGAGGGTCGTGGGGTATATATAGGTTGCAGCAACCAATCACAAACAAGCCGTGTGGCAGCCCGTGTGTCGCTTCGCATGCCTCCGGACGCATGCGTCGCGGCACCTCGTGCTCCACATGTCTGATGGCACGACCATAGCTTCCTGCAGGGTGACACCACACCTTCCATGTGTCTGATCCACGTCCTGACCTCATCCAGATTGACACTCAGCGCACACATGTCGCTCAGCATGCTCCGATCGCAGGTATCGCGGCACCTCGTGCTTCTGGGTGTCACTCAGCATGCTGTGCTCTCCTGGGCTTCAACACCTCCTGCTTCCCTTGCCACATACCATGCCAGGCAGGTTACATCACGTCCTTATCTCTCAGATAAGGCCACCTCGAGCTTCTCGGTCAATTCGACCGGTTTCGACCTTTTCGGTGAATTTTCGTCCCGCGATGATTCCCGAATATTTTTCTATGCCCGTTCTGATGCGCTGAATATTTTTAAAATACTCCATAAGAATTCTGACCTTGATGGAAAATATTTCCCGAGTCTCCGGCTTCCTCGAAAAATTTCGATAATACCGAAATCAGGGTTTTTGGTCGATTTCGGGTTTTCCCGTCATGCTTCGATCCCGTCGTGCTTACTTCCCGTCCTGCTTAATTCCCGTCCTGCTTCATTATGTCTCCAGAGTGATAATTTACCGATACGAAGATTTCCCGGGAAAACTTAGTGGTTAAGAAACGTCGGCTTCAAAAACGTCGTGCTTCTAAAACGTCGTGCTTCCAAAAATGTTATGCTCCCAAACCATCCGTCTGATCAATCTAAGAAACTTCTATCAATGGTAGAGCAGCTTATCTGTCTCATGGCTTCTCCCACGATCAATTCTTCGACCACTTGTACTTCAAAACTTGCCGATCGATCCTTATCGCCCGCGGCTCGACCTCAAAACAGATGCTCGACCAATCTTCCATTTTCTCTGAACCATGTTAAGTTTGAAATGATCAAAACTCAACATTCTTCATCATTCTTTGATTCCCAAAAGCTTGACCTCAAACTCCAATCTTTATTATAATTTTTTTTTTTACACGGGTTTCTACATTCTCCCCCCCTTAATAGAATTCGTCCTCGAATTCTAAGGATGTGAGGGGCCTCCTTCCTCCATCACAACATCCTCTCGGAAAAACTCCGGGTGATCAGCCTTGAATCTTGCTTCATCCTCCCAAGTGACATGAATCCTGTTTTGTCTTCCCCAGAATACTTGTACTTGGGCAATCTCACGATTCTTCAGCTTCCGAATACGCCTTTCTCCAAGTCGGATTGGTCCTTCCGGGTATGTAAGGTTCGTCCTCAGCTCCTCAATTCTCTCAGGCTCAACAGCACTTGGATCCCGTATATGTTTCCGAAGCATGGAAACATGGAACACCGGATGTAGATGCATATCCTCTGGCAGATCCAATCGGTAAGCTACCTCACCAACTTTCCCGATGATCTTGTATGGACCAATGAATCTGACTGCGAGTTTCCCGACCTTACCAAATCTGTCCTTCCCTTTCTGTGCAGTAACCTTCAAGTAGACCCAATCTCCTATCTCAAAAGTTACCTCTCTTCTTGACTGGTCAGCATACTTCTTCTGACGGTCTTGAGCCTTCTTCATGTTGGTTTGAATCGTCTCCAGCTTAACCATAGTCTCTTGTACGATAGGCGATCCAAACATTCTTCTTTCTCCCACTTCCGTCCAACACAAAGGTGTTTTGCAAGGCCTTCCATACAGCGCTTCATAAGGTGACATCCCTATGCTCGCATGGTGACTGTTGTTGTATGAGAACTCAACCAACGGTAAATGCTTCTCCCAATTTCCTGCCCAATCGAGAATACACATCCGGAGCATGTCCTCGATGGTCCGAATGGTTCTCTCCGTTTGGCCGTCTGTTTCTGGGTGGAACGCCGTGCTTCTGAACAGTTTAGTTCCCAAGGCTTCTTGTAATGCTTCCCAAAATGCTGCCGTGAACCTAGGGTCACGATCTGAGACGATGTCTGAAGGTACACCATGTAGCTTCACAATTTGGTCGATGTACAGCTCGGCCAATACTTCCACTTTATCCGTATCCCGCATAGGTAACAGGTGTGTAACCTTGGTTAACCTATCCACAAACACCCAGATTGAGTTGTTCGATCTACCTGGAGCAGTAGGTAATCCAGTGATGAAATCCATGGAAATAGAATCCCATTTCCATTGAGGTATCGGAAGACTCTGCAGCAATCCTCCTGGAACTTGATGCTCGACTTTCACTTGTTGACAAGTTTCACACTGAGCAACCCATTGTGCTACTGATCTCTTCATGCCCGGCCAATGATAGTATCTTCTCACGTCTCGGTACATCTTCGAACTTCCAGGATGGATACTAAGTAAGGAATGGTGTGCCATCCTTAGTATCTCATCTCTCAGCCCTTGCCCCTTAGGAACCGTGATCCTTCCATTAATAAGCAAGGTTCCATCTTCCGCCAAGTAATATCCAGCACTATTTGGTCCGGCTTGCCCTCTGAGTTCTTCAGCAATCTTCTGTAATTTCTCATCTCTAAGTTGCTCCTCTCGAATCTTCTGAATCAAGCTGGCCTGGTTCACTGCTTGTAATCCCAATGGTTCACTTGTCTGACCTTCCAAGGCAACCAACTTTACTTGCTTCAGCTCTTGATTCAACAGCTCCACTTCTTTTTCCATATCTGCATCCAACTTTCTTCGACTTAAGGCATCCGCAACAACATTCGCTTTACCAGGATGGTAGCGAATCTTTAAGTCGTAGTCAGCCACAAACTCCATCCATCTACGCTGGCGCAGGTTGAGATCTGGCTGAGTGAAAAGGTATTTAAGACTTTGATGGTCTGTGTATACCTCCACTTCTTCTCCGTACAAGTACGATCTCCAAATTCGCAAAGCGAATACCACAGCCGCCAACTCCAAGTCATGTGTAGTGTAGTTATCTTCATGCTTCCGTAGTTGTCGCGAGGCATATGCAATAACTCTCCCATCTTGCATTAGTACACAGCCTAACCCAACTCGTGAAGCATCCGTGTATACCGTGTAAGGTTTACCTTGCTCAGGTAAAGCTAACACCGGTGCGGTCGTGAGAGCTTCCTTCAACTTCTTGAATGCCTTCTCCGTTTCTTCCACCCATAAGAAAGGAACTGCTTTACCGGTCAGTTTAGTTAAGGGCTTTGCAATGGAGGAAAAGTCCTTAACAAACTTCCGATAATAGCCCGCGAGTCCTAGAAAACTCCTCACTTCCGTCACAGTGGTAGGTCGAGGCCATTCTCGTATGGCTTGGACCTTTTCTGGATCAGGAGCCACGCCCTCTCCTGACACAATGTGACCAAGAAATCCTATCTTTCTCTTCCAAAACGAGCACTTGCTAAACTTGGCAAACAGCTTCTGACTTCGTAACCTCTCCATAACCAGTTTCAGATGCTCTTCGTGCTCCTCCTTACTTCTCGAGTACACCAGGATGTCATCAATGAAAATGATCACGAACTTGTCGAGGTAGTCGTGAAATACTTCATTCATCAAACGCATGAAAGCTGCGGGTGCGTTTGTGAGACCAAAGGGCATAACCACGAACTCATACTGCCCATACCTCGTTCGAAATGCTGTCTTCATGACGTCTGACTTGGCAATGGGAATTTGATGATACCCTGATGCCAAATCAATCTTCGAAAACCAACTAGCTCCTTTAAGCTGGTCCAACAACTCATCTATCCTCGGAAGAGGATACTTGTCTTTTATGGTGATGTTGTTGATTCCGCGGTAATCGATACACAATCTCATGCTTCCATCTTTCTTCTTCACAAATAGCACAGGAGCTCCCCAAGGTGAAGAACTCGATCGGATGAATCCCTTTCCCAATAGATCTTCTAATTGTTTCTTGAGTTCAGCCAACTCCGCAGGTGCCATCCGATACGGTGCCTTAGCTATAGGTTTTGCTTCAGGCTCCAAAGTAATAGTAAAGGGATTACTCCGAGGTGGAGGTAATTCCTTTAGTGGCTCAAAAATATCTTCAAACTCCTTGACCACTTCTATGTCTTCAATCTTAACTTCATCGTTAGTGGCTCCTCCACTAACCGATAAAGTCACCAAATACACTTCTCCGTCTTGAAACAAATCTTGCACTCTCAATGCTGCTACCAGTGACACTGTCATACTAGGACTGATTCCATAGTATACCATCTCTGGACGTTTGCCTCTGCCAAACAACAGTCTTCCCTTTCCACAATCGATCTGAACTCCGTAGAACGATAACCAATCCATTCCAAGGATGACTTCGTACCCTTCCAAAGGCACGACTAACAAATCTGCCACAAACTCTCTCTGCTGAATAACCAATGGAACATTCTTGATACACTGACTCGCTTGAAGGGTTCGGTCTGCGGGGGTCAAGACTGCCACGTTTACCCTGTCAACCAAAAAGCAATCCCAGAACTGGGCAGCAACCTCAGGGGTCACAAAACTATGTGTTGCCCCCGAATCGAACAATACATGTGTGGGTTTACCAGCAACATGTATGGTTCCTGCCACAGTAACTCAATCAACAATATCTCAATCACAATACTACTAATCAAGACTCGCACAATCATCAAACACAATCGAAATATTTCTAACGCGCAACCTAGCGATCAAGCAATCTATACCTAACCAGAGTCCTAACTAAATTCCAGAAACTAAATTCTACAAAACATCCCATGCAATAAAAGAGGAGGTTAAACACCCACAATACCTGTGATGGGACCGCTTGACGGTCCTGCATTGTCCGGGTTTTCTACACCTAAGGCATAAACTCTACCTCCTAGGTTTTGCTTCTTTGGTGCTGGCTCAATTGCTGGACGGCTAGGAGGAGCTCGGATGGCGAGAGGGGTCGCAGGGATTGGCTTGTTTGGACAAGACGAAGCATAATGGCCCTTCCTACCGCAGGAGAAACAAGTAACATCTTCTATCCTTATTGTTGGATAACCCTGCTGGTTACTCCGCTGGTTATTCTGCTGGTTCTTGGGACAAAACCTTGAAATGTGTCCCGGCTGACCACATATGTAACAAACCCCATTGTTACTGCGATAATTTCCTCGGCCTCCATATCCTCGCCTTTACCTCTGTTGAATCTTGGACCCTTGTTGTAATTCGATCTTTCTCCTTGGTTAAACTTGGGGTGTCCTCCAGAATGTTGTGTAACCTTCTTTTCTGCCTCCAATACAGCCTCAACATTAACAGCCTTCTCCACCAGATCGGACAAGCTGCTAAAGTTGCTTCCAGCTAAACGACTTCCAAGCTCCGGCTTTAATCCGTACATGAAGTTACGGATCATAGTTCCTTCGTCTTCACGTCCATCAAAAACATGTCGCCTCAACCTTGTGAATTCAGAATCATAACTCCTCACTGGCCTATCTCCTTGAACAAGGTTCATAAACTGACGCTCCAATCGATGCTTCGCTTCAGGAGGAAAGTATTTCCTCTCGAACTCTTCCTTGAACGATTCCCATGATGTGATGGTATGTCCACGCTGCCTGTCTATGCTGTCCCACCATCCTGTTGCGTCGCCTTCCAGATAGTACACAGCGATCTTCTTCTTATATTCTTCTGGGCACTCCATGGCTTCAAAATTCTTCTCCATCATAGTAATCCACTTAAGAGCTTCAATAGGATCTGATCCTCCCTTGAACTTGTAGGATCCAATGTTCTTCATGGTAGATAACAGCTTGGAAACTTCAGGGGTATGAGTATGAGTGCTTCGGTTACTAAGCGCCTGGGTCATCACGTCGTGCAAAAGCTTCAAAGTGTTTTCTGCTCCTTGATCTTGTGGTCTTTCTGTGGCACGGTTCTGATCTGGCCTCGGGTTTGATTGAGCGGATTGATCTTGTTGATGTCTCTGAGCCCAAATACGACTCGGACTAGTGCTCAACAAACTGTCTTCTCTAGCCCTGTTACCGTACACCGGAAAGGATCTTGTTCTCTGAAGAGGGCTCCTATCATGTCCAAACACCTCACTGGCTCCATTGCCATTACCCTGATCTGATCTGTAGCCCAATCCTCTTCCTGTCGAAACCCTACCCTCTCTCCATATCCGATCTCGTCCATCATCACCTATCCCGCGATTAGCCATCTGCACACAATCAAAAGGGTAAGTCCTAGTGGAATCTATCCTAACACGGGAAGTGGCTGGTTTCCTAAAGCATCTTTTTGCGACTCCTTTTGACTCGATAAAACATTGAAAAGCACTTGTGTCACACATGGACGAAACCATGCTCTGATACCACCGCTGTAACACCCCCGAACCGTTCTAGGTATAGGTCGAACCACCGGCCAACAATCAAACAAGAACATGACCGACGGCTGACTTTCTACCAAGGTCCGGGAGCGCTACATGACGGGTTAGGGACGATCCAGCCATGATCACAAAGAGTGCAATTCGTGACTTGGCCAGTTCGCCCGCTAACACGTCCCGTCAGATTAAAGCCTAAGGCTTTTCAACCCGTACTCCAATCTGACGTTGTGTTAGCTTGGACAAAGCTAATATCAGATACAACAAGGCATTTACGCAAAACATCGATTTATTTATTTTATATCATACTGGGTTCACAACACACAAAATATTATACACGTGGTGGCATGCCATCGAGCAAAAGATACATACTTATAGTCTGAAAACGTCGCAAGCAAAAAGAGATGCAAAATCTACACCAGCCGGCCTAACTTCCCGCTTCCTCTATCAACACTACTGGTCACCTGAAAACAACAACGAGTGAGGGATGAGTAATCTAGCATTACTCAGTGAGTTACAATCCCCAACTAACAAATACAACCCCTCGCTATCCCACCCCAAACAATCTAAAGCGAGAGGTTCACCTAATAGCACAACCCAAAGATAATAACGATACTAATATACGCATATCAAAAATATCTGAAATCCGCAGCAGAAAATAATACGAGTAAAATATCGATACTATAAGATAGTCGATAAAACTTAACCAGGGTTTACCAATCCCTTTACACTATATAATATATATCTAACTCGGGCCCCGGTGACGTTAGGTTCCTCCTTCACTATCGGCAATATCCTATCTTCCTACCACAAAGGCCAGAAGAAGGAACTTTCAACCGACCGCGGCCCACAGTCATTCGGGTCACCGCGCGACAGCCCACAGTCCTTCGGGTCACTGCCACGTTACACCGTCGTGTAACACTCAGCCATAGGCCATGACCCCGTCTCTCTGAGTCTTCCCGATCCCGCGAATAAGGGGTTTCCTTAAACCCGCCAGGTACGAGGTCTGAAGGAACACTAACTCACCCCTAATACGCCTAGCAATGTGGGTTACACAATGCTGTCGGCCAATATATAAACAATACATAACCCGGTAATATAACCGAGGTTCCAAGCAATAATCACAACAACCACAATCAAACACATTCCAGAATATAGCATAAAGACTAATTCCAGAATATCTAACTAACCACAACCTAGCGATATCATCTAAGCATTCAGCAATCGCTAACTAACCAATCAACCTAACCATTAGCATGCTACTACGATTCTCAAGCAATAACTAAGCATGCTATCAACCAATCAATCTCAACTATAAACTAATCAAACTGTTACTCAGTTTAGACCTGGCCTCCTGCCATGATCCAACCTCCAAGTAACAGGAACCTGCATGAAAACAGCTTAGCAAACAATTGACTATAACTCACAGTTTTCGGTTGACCGTGGCCTCGACCCCAAACCCGACTTCAGCGATCCGAACCCTTTCTTCTTGACCTTCACAAGTAGACCCACGTTCTGGACT
>NW_026616767.1:0-22028 GCF_000801105.2 Raphanus sativus | reverse complement strand
TAATCTGTTGACATGAAGAATAAAACCACACATACTGATGAAGAGAATGCAAGGAGATGTCTTGGCTAAGATATGAAGAAGCTTGATCACTTCCGTACAGGATTTGAATCTAGGCGCCATTGGTAACTTCAGGATCAAGCTATCTACGCTCCTTGCAATGTAAACAAGAGAGAAGAATACTTAAACTATTATTGATGTCGGCAAGAGGGAAGAGAGACGTTGGGGCTTCAGTGACCGTTGAGGAAGATCACATGTGATCACTTGTGCTGTCACTATCACTCGCCTGAACGAGCCAAGCTGTCTCTATTGTCGATTCCCTTTGTTTATTATTTTGTCTCTCTGATGTTTCTCTATTTATGTATTGTGTCCATGAACCATTTCAGTAAGGAATAAGAGAATCCTTCCATTCTTATTGTTTCTCTCTCGATCTCTCTTCTCTTTCTCATCCGCAATCTCTTAATCTCTCTTAATCTCACATTTAATCTCTAAAACTCTCATGGTATCAGAGCAGCTTTGCTCTTGAGACCTAAATCTCTTTCTTTCTTTTTGATTACTTCCGCAAATCTCTGTTCTTAAGTTTCTATTTTTGGCAAATTTCTTTGTGTTCTTGAGCTGTTCTTCATTTTCAGTTCCAGTTTTTGCCAAAAATGGAAAAGACTTCTAAAGTTTCTATTCCGGTGAATCTAACCGGTGTTAACTACCTGCTGTGGTCAAGACTGGCCAAGACAGCTCTTGGAGGTAGGGGTTTATGGAACCATGTGTCCGGAGAAGCCCCAACTAAAACCATTCAAGATGAAGGTGGCGTGTCAATGGTGGTAGCTGCGGATGACAAATGGGATCAGGAGGATCTTATGGTGTTGTCCATCATCCAAAACAGCCTAGAGCCATCTATCTTGGAAGCTTACTCCTACTGTGAAAGCTCCAAAGAACTGTGGAACACCCTAGAGAAGGTGTTTGGCAACATTTCCAACCTTAGCCGTGTGTTTGAAGTCAAGAAGGCAATTAGTACTCTACACCAAGAGAGCATGGACTTCAATCAACACTTTGGGAAGTTCAGAGCTCTGTGGGCTGAGTTAGAAATGCTGAGACCAAGCACCGTGGACCCTAATGTTCTCAATGACCGAAGAGAACAAGATAAGGTCTTTGCGCTTCTCCTTACCCTTCACCCGGGTTACAATGACCTCATCAAGCACCTGCTCAGGGCTGAGAAGCTGCCAACTCTTGAGGAAGTCTGTGCTCAGATTCAGAAGGAAGTGGGGTCAGTGGGGCTGTTTGGAGGCAAAAGCGAGTTGGTTCTAGCAAACCAAGTGGAAGGAAGTGCTAACAAGAGCAACTTCAAGCCGGAGGATAAGAAGCTGTGGGTTTGTGACCATTGCAAGAAGAAAGGCCATGGGAAGGACAAGTGCTGGGTCCTCCATCCACATCTCAAGCCTATGAAGTTTAGGAACAACCCCAACGAGTTGAGAGCTAACTTCTCGGGTGATATGGGTGAGCCATCTAACCGCAATGGACAAGGGATGGGAGACATCAAGGCTATGGCTACCAGTATCCACACTCCAATGAGGAACAACCAAGATGAGGGTATCAAGCGCTCAGACCTTGAGGCTCTCATCAAGGCTCTCAAGGAGAACTCTGGTAACACTCTTGGTCTCTCATTACATGCTTCGGCTAATGGTATAGCTCTAGGAAGTTCAACTATGATAAAACCATTAGTAATTGATTCCGGGGCTAGCCACCATATGATTAGTGATCTAAGCCTGATTAAAAACGTGACTCCTGCCTTAGGAAATGTTATTGTTGCTGATGGTAACAAAGTTCCAATCAAAGGCATAGGAGATCTCAAATTATTTGAAAAAGACTCCAAAGCGTTTTACATGCCTAGCTTCACTTCAAATTTGTTATCTGTTAAGAAAGTAACAAATGATTTGAAATGCAATGTTATATTCACTCCTGATGATGTCTACTTTCAGGATATTGACTCTTGTAGGTTGCTTGGCAAAGGTGTGGGCAAGGGAAACTTATACTTGCTAGAAGACACTAAGCTTGCATCCGATTTATCTATTGCTTTCAATTCAAGTTTTAATTTCCCTAAAGATGTAATGTGGCATGCGAGATTAGGTCATCCTCACTCTCGTGCTTTGAACATCATGTTGCCTAGTATTTCTTTTCAAAAAGATTGTGAAGCTTGTATTCTAGGAAAGCATTGTAAAAGTGTCTTTCCTAAATCAACTACAATCTATGAACACTGCTTTGATTTAATCCACTCGGATGTTTGGACTGCACCTTGCCTATCTAGGGAGCATCATAAGTATTTTGTGACATTTATAGATGAAAAATCCAAGTATACTTGGATCACGCTTTTGCAATCAAAGGATAGGGTCTTAGATGCATTCATAAACTTCCAAACATATGTTTCTAACCATTACAATGCAAAGATTAAAATCTTAAGATCAGATAATGGAGGGGAATATACAAGCAATGCATTCAAAGCTCATCTAGCAAAACATGGCGTGATCCAACAAACAAGTTGTCCATACACTCCACAACAAAATGGAGTGGCCGAAAGGAAGAATAGACACCTCATGGAGGTCACTAGGAGCATGATGTTTCATACGAGTGTTCCAAAGAAGTATTGGGGAGATGCTGTCCTAACAGCATGCTACTTGATCAACCGTATTCCTACAAGAGTTCTCCAAGACCAATCACCATTTGAGGTACTGAACAAACACAAACCATCTATTGATCATATGCGTGTGTTTGGGTGTATTTGTTTTGTCTTGAGACCAGGAGAACTAAGGAACAAGCTAGAGGCTAAAAGTACAAAAGCAATGTTCATCGGCTACTCTCCTAACCAGAAGGGTTATAAGTGCTATGAACCAGAGACTAGGAGAGTCCTGGTATCAAGAGACGTCAAGTTTGTAGAAACAAGAGGATACTACAACAACAAGGACTGGAATGAGCTAGAAAATCTGTCTCAATCCGCATCAGATAGAGCTGAGAACCTCCGGAGGGTTATGCAGAGACTTGGAGTCAGTGTTCCTGTGAGAAGACCAGATCCTGCCTCGGAGTCACCACCGCATGCCCAGGAAGACAATGGACCTCCACATTCAACAGAAACAACCACTGATGAAGTTGTGGTACAAGAAGTTACTCCTTCTGATCCTGCGGGGGGAAGTGAGGAAGAGTCAGTACCAGAAGGTGGAGTTCATGATCAGGAGGAGCAACAGTATGAAGAAGAAACACTGATGGACCAAACTCAAGAGGAAGGAGGTCAGAATGAAGATATACAGCCAGTTCTAAGAAGAAGCACTAGGAGTAAGAAACCGGCATCAAACTGGAGCAACACTAGAGTCTACTTCAATGCAAAGGCAGTAGCTCATCCAACCAGTGCTGTGTGTTCTCTAGCATGTTATCCAGAGGATCACCAAGCGCTTATCATCTCCTTGGATCAAGAGTGGATACCAAGAACATATGCAGAGGCTATGGAGGATGATGAGTGGAGAGAATCAGTAACTGATGAGATGGGAGCCATGGAAAGGAACAACACCTTTTATGAGACTGAACTCCCAAAGGGAAAGAAAGCTGTAACCAGTAGACTTATCCATACCATCAAGTACCTGGCGAATGGAAAGCCAGAGAGGAAGAAGACAAGATTGGTAGCTAGAGGATACACACAAGTGTATGGTGAAGACTATCTAGACACGTTTGCTCCTGTGGCCAAACTCCATACCATCAGAGTCCTGCTCTCATTGGCAGTTAACTTAGAGTGGGATCTATGGCAAATGGATGTAAAGAACGCCTTCCTACAAGGAGAACTAGAAGATGAAGTGTACATGAGGCCTCCTCCGGGTATGGAAGGGATGGTGAAGCCAGGAAACGTGTGGAGACTCAGAAAAGCAATATATGGGTTAAAACAATCACCAAGAGCTTGGTACCACAAGCTGAGCACTACACTGAATGGGAGAGGGTTTGTGAAGTCTCAAGCCGATCACACACTATTCACACTCACCAGCAAGCAAGGGATAGTTGCAATTCTGGTATATGTGGATGATATCATCATCACTGGTAGTGATAAGGAGGGGATTAGCTCAACCAAGAACTCCCTTAAGGCTGCATTTGACATCAAGGATCTAGGAGAGCTAAGATACTTCCTCGGCATTGAGATATGCAGATCAAAAGAGGGATTATTTCTGTCTCAAAGAAAGTATGCCTTGGATATCTTAAAGGAGGCAGGCGATCTTGGAGGAAGACAAGCCAAGACACCACTTGAGGAGGGCTACAAAGTACTACGAGAGGGGGAGTATGAAAATACTCCATTCCAAGATGTCAAGAAATATAGGAGGATGGTTGGAAAGTTGATTTACCTAACCATCACTCGACCAGACTTGTGCTTTGCGGTAAACCAAGTAAGCCAGCAGATGCAAAGCCCAAAGATTCATCACTGGCACATGGTGGAGAGGATCTTAAGATACTTAAGAGAAGCTCCGGGTCAGGGTGTGTGGATGGCTTGCAACAAAAGCACAGAGGTGGTTGGATATTGTGATGCTGATTGGGCTGGAGATAGAGTTGATAGGAGATCAACCACTGGCTATTGCACATTCATAGGAGGAAATCTAGTTACATGGAAGAGCAAGAAGCAAAAGGTGGTATCATGCTCAAGTGCTGAAGCTGAGTACAGAGCCATGAGGAGACTAACGAGTGAGCTCATATGGATCAAGGGTCTGCTCAAGGATTTTGGTATTGAGATCACCACGCCTATGACAATGCATTGTGACAACCAAGCGGCCATACACATTGCCTCAAACTCAGTATTCCATGAAAGGACTAAGCACATAGAGGTGGATTGTCACAAAGTGAGGCAAGCCGTGGAGCAACAAGTGATTCTTCCATGCTTTACAAGAAGTGAGGATCAACTGGCTGACATCTTCACAAAGGCAGCTAGCAGTAAGGTCTGTGAGTATATACTTCCCAAACTTGGACTCATAGATCTCTCATGTCACTAGACTCTCCTCCATGAAGTTCTCTACTCTTTTTCCTTAGTCGGAGTTTTATCCCATGTGGTTTTCTCTTGCTAAGGTTTTAATGAGGGAGTACTTCATGGCTTCCAAGCTTGACTTGTTCCACATGGTCAAGCTTGAGGGGGAGTGTTGACATGAAGAATAAAACCACACATACTGATGAAGAGAATGCAAGGAGATGTCTTGGCTAAGATATGAAGAAGCTTGATCACTTCCGTACAGGATTTGAATCTAGGCGCCATTGGTAACTTCAGGATCAAGCTATCTACGCTCCTTGCAATGTAAACAAGAGAGAAGAATACTTAAACTATTATTGATGTCGGCAAGAGGGAAGAGAGACGTTGGGGCTTCAGTGACCGTTGAGGAAGATCACATGTGATCACTTGTGCTGTCACTATCACTCGCCTGAACGAGCCAAGCTGTCTCTATTGTCGATTCCCTTTGTTTATTATTTTGTCTCTCTGATGTTTCTCTATTTATGTATTGTGTCCATGAACCATTTCAGTAAGGAATAAGAGAATCCTTCCATTCTTATTGTTTCTCTCTCGATCTCTCTTCTCTTTCTCATCCGCAATCTCTTAATCTCTCTTAATCTCACATTTAATCTCTAAAACTCTCAATAATCAGTGGAGAATAACCAGGAAGTTGAATAAATCTCATAGGAGTTGTGAGTAAGAAGATATCCCACTTTCTATCCAGATGATTCCAGATTATCCTGTTCGAACATATGGCAATATCTTCATGATTCCTATCAAACCAGGATGAACCACGATCTAAGAAGCTTGATTGGGAACCACTAATCAGTGGAGAATAACCAGGAAGTTGAATAAATCTCATAAGTGTTGTGAGTAAGAAGATATCCACTTTCTATCAAGATGATTCCAGATTAGCCTGTTCGGACATATGGCAATATCTTCATGATTCTTATCAAACCAGGATGAACCACGATCTAAGAAGCTTTATTTGGAACCACTAATCAGTGGAGAATAACCAGGAAGTTGAATAAATCTCATAAGTGTTGTGAGCAAGAAGATATCCCACCTTCTATCCAGATGATTCCAGATTAGCCTGTTCGGACATATGCCATTATTGTTGAACTGAAGAGAAGAAAAGAAGCTTGTGCATAAATAGGGCAAGCTTCAGGTTATCTCCGGAAGAGTTCAGTTGAGCTTTAGAAGAAGTCTAAAGCATTTATCAGTGGAAGTGAAGTCTAGGAAAGACTTATAGAGATCAGATGGAGTGGTTTAAAGAGATAGAGATGGAGATGGGAACATGTGCAAAGTCTGGGCACAACACTTTGTACATTATCAGAATGTGCAAAGTGTGGGCACATTATCTGAAGCAAGACTCAAGATGTTGAAGGCATTTGAGGTCTGTGCAAAGTCTGTGCAAAATGAGGGCACATTATCAGAATGTGCAAAGTCAGGGCGTAGCTGGGTTTTAAAGAATTATCATGATAATGTTATGTGCAAAGTGTGGGCACAAACATTATCATGATAAGGAGTTGCACAAGATCAGATTGTGCAAAGTGTGGGCACATTATCAAAATGTGCAAAGTAAGGGAGCAAGCTTGAGAAGCAAGCAAGAAAAAGAAAAATGAAGTTGAGTGCAAAGTGAGGGCGCAAGCTTGAGAAGCAAGCAAGAGAAGAATGGAGTGCAATGTGTGGGCGCTGAGGTTTAAACATTGTGACCGTTGGAGTGTTTAAATCAGCAAAGGGAATATGCCACAAGAGGATAAGAGATGCTGTGTGCAAGCTGGAAAGGTAAAGGCACTTTACCTTTACAGCAAAGACCAATCTCCTCCCTTCATTCAAAATGAAGCAATCACAGCCTCTTCTTTAAGTCAATCTCGCCAGCTAGCTCAAGACCACATCTCATCCATTAATTCAAATCATATGATCTCCACTGTCCATTACTTATCTTTAGCTTAGGGTTTAAGTGTAAAACCTTGTGTATATAAGCTAAAGGCTTGCGATTGTAACAAGATAAGCTGAATGTGGGGGAATCCCCTTTCTTCTTCATAAACTTAGTCTCTGGTTCTTTCATACTCTATACTTGGTTACTCAAACTCTTAGACACTTATACACTTATTAACCTCACACCTAAACAAACTCCAAATCTTGTCTCTCTCAATCGCCAACACAATCTCTTCTTTTGCTCCATTGGAGTTCTTTTACAAACGAACCAGTATCATCTTATAAAAATCTCATGGTATCAGAGCCAGGTTCTCTTGAATCTGGTTCAAAGCTTCCGCATCCCTCAAGACTCTCCTCTCATGTTGTTTGAAGCAAGCAGAAGCCATGGAGTCATGCGGCTGTTCAACATCTCAAGTGGAAGATGTGTTCATCCTTGGTGTCCAGAAGCTAGCTGCACCGTTCTCACCATCTCAAGGCGCCCATGAAGACATGAAACACTTGGATACAAGAACAAGAAGTGGTCTGATCAACCAAAGCTTGGGAGCTTTATCCAAGCGTGTTGTTCTTCTCATATCCAAGGAGAAAGGTGAAAGCTTTCTCTTGGAAATGAAGTGGCGAGTTCATCTCAAGAAGAAAGGTGGTAGCTTTCCTTGAAGATGGAGTGGCGAGTTAGAAGCATGAAGAAAGGAGGGGTCTTTGAGTTAAAAGAAGCAAGATGGTGGCCATGAACTGAAGGAGAAGGAGATGGGTGACGATCCAAGCTTCAAAAGTCCACAAGAGTCATGGCCGGTTCATCATGAGTGTTAAAGGAACCAACCTGGTTCCTTTGGTAAGCGATTCATGAAGCCATCTTGTTATCAATGCTATTTGATATCTGGTTGTGTTGTGGTGTTGATTCAAAGCCTGAGGACTGTTGAAAAAGATTGTTAAGTGTTGTTGCATTTAGAATCTGTCCCTGTTGCTATTTGAGTTGTGTTTTGAGCATTGAGAATTGTTTTTAAAATTGTTGAGAGTTGTTTAAAAGTGCTTAGCCTGATTCTTAAGTGTTGTGTATTGTTAGGATGTTAGATTAAAGTCTTATCCAGCATGCATTCATGAAGATAGAATCGTTTAAGGCTGTTGCATGGTGTGTGGTTGTTATGCAAAGCACCGGTTCATATATTGATGCATTGCATCATGAAATGAAGCCGTAGAAAGCTTGTGCATTGGGACTTGAAAGCTGCCTTGTACTGAAGCATTAGACTCATATCTAAATTGCTAAGTAAAGGAGCTTTAGTCATAGCTAAGTAGCTTGCATTGAATCTGTGTAGATTGTGCTTGTGCTTAGAGTAGCTTGCAAAAGATGTGAACAAGCTAATGCTTGGTTCAATCTTGTGCAAAGCTTGAGACATTGTGGGGATCAAGCTTGATGATTAGTCAAGGCTTGATCTCAAATGTGGTTCTGATCTTTGCTGGAGTTTAGTGATGTTTCAGGTTTCACAAGGAGTGTACCAGGTTCACTATCCATCCGGGTTGGAAGAAACAGAAGGTGATGCCATTGGGGTTTAATGGTGAAGAGTGGTGATGCGCCACTGGTGGTTTGAAGTGTCACAAAAGCTCACTTGCAAGCTTGGATCCCAAATACAATCCAAGCTTGAGGAGGGGAGTTAAGTGAGCTATCAAGCGGTTCAAGAGGAGCCATTGCAAGCTACTGAAGAAGGAGCCATTTGGGTTTAGGCAGTGGCGTGTCTAGACAAGAGAGCTTTCAGAGAGTTCTTGGCAGTGGGAAGATGAGACTCAATCAGTGCGGCTTCTAGTGTTGAGGTGACTGATGAGGTGAAGCTTCCACAAGCAATCCAAACAAAGATGGCGAGTTCAAAGTGTTGCAATGGAGTGTGATGCAGATCATGTAAGATGTTCCTTCCAAGCTTGACTTGTTCCACATGGTCAAGCTTGAGGGGGAGTGTTGAGACATGATCTGATCAAGGAGAGTACTTGGTGGTTATTCAAGAAGAGGAGCAGATCAGTTATGAAGCAAGATGAAGAATGGGTGAAGCAATCTCCAAGGCGGCTTCTAGAGTGAGGTGCTTGGTACAACAGCTGAAGCATTCTCATATGGTTTCAGTAACATGGTGGTGACTCAAGGAGAAGAAGCAACCAAGGCTCGGTATGTATCTATCAAGGAAGATCAGAAGAAGCTAGCACTTGATCACAACAAGAAGGTTGTGAGAAAGGGGGAGCAACAAGGTCTGTCCAAAGATGAGATACAAGAAGTGTTGGTGGTGGAGCAAGGAGAGTGATGAACGAACCTTGTCCATCACATGAGGCCATGATCCAAGTGATTCTTTGGATCCCTTACATTGATGGTAAGGTACAAAGAATCACTGGCCAATCCCCGGGCCTTGGAGACTTTACTCTTTTTCCCTCATCAAGGTTTTGTCCCACTGGGTTTTCCTTGGTGAGGTTTTTAATGAGGAAGCTCTTCAGGGTTCCAAGCTTAACTCAGGATCTTAGAGTTAAGCTTGAGGGGGAGTGTTGAACTGAAGAGAAGAAAAGAAGCTTGTGCATAAATAGGGCAAGCTTCAGGTTATCTCCGGAAGAGTTCAGTTGAGCTTTAGAAGAAGTCTAAAGCATTTATCAGTGGAAGTGAAGTCTAGGAAAGACTTATAGAGATCAGATGGAGTGGTTTAAAGAGATAGAGATGGAGATGGGAACATGTGCAAAGTCTGGGCACAACACTTTGTACATTATCAGAATGTGCAAAGTGTGGGCACATTATCTGAAGCAAGACTCAAGATGTTGAAGGCATTTGAGGTCTGTGCAAAGTCTGTGCAAAATGAGGGCACATTATCAGAATGTGCAAAGTCAGGGCGTAGCTGGGTTTTAAAGAATTATCATGATAATGTTATGTGCAAAGTGTGGGCACAAACATTATCATGATAAGGAGTTGCACAAGATCAGATTGTGCAAAGTGTGGGCACATTATCAAAATGTGCAAAGTAAGGGAGCAAGCTTGAGAAGCAAGCAAGAAAAAGAAAAATGAAGTTGAGTGCAAAGTGAGGGCGCAAGCTTGAGAAGCAAGCAAGAGAAGAATGGAGTGCAATGTGTGGGCGCTGAGGTTTAAACATTGTGACCGTTGGAGTGTTTAAATCAGCAAAGGGAATATGCCACAAGAGGATAAGAGATGCTGTGTGCAAGCTGGAAAGGTAAAGGCACTTTACCTTTACAGCAAAGACCAATCTCCTCCCTTCATTCAAAATGAAGCAATCACAGCCTCTTCTTTAAGTCAATCTCGCCAGCTAGCTCAAGACCACATCTCATCCATTAATTCAAATCATATGATCTCCACTGTCCATTACTTATCTTTAGCTTAGGGTTTAAGTGTAAAACCTTGTGTATATAAGCTAAAGGCTTGCGATTGTAACAAGATAAGCTGAATGTGGGGGAATCCCCTTTCTTCTTCATAAACTTAGTCTCTGGTTCTTTCATACTCTATACTTGGTTACTCAAACTCTTAGACACTTATACACTTAACCTCACACCTAAACAAACTCCAAATCTTGTCTCTCTCAATCGCCAACACAATCTCTTCTTTTGCTCCATTGGAGTTCTTTTACAAACGAACCAGTATCATCTTATAAAAATCTCAATTATCTTCATGATTCTTATCAAACCAGGATGAACCACGATCTAAGAAGATTTATTTGGAACCACTAATCAGTGGAGAATAACCAGGAAGTTGAATAAATCTCATAGGAGTTGTGAGTAAGAAGATATCCCACTTTCTATCCAGATGATTCCAGATTAGCCTGTTCGGAAATATGGCAATATCTTCATGATTCTTATCAAACCAGGATGAACCACGATCTAAGAAGCTTTATTTGGAACCACAAATCAGTGGAGAATAACCAGGAAGTTGAATAAATCTCATAAGTGTTGTGAGCAAGAAGATATCCCACCTTCTATCCAGATGATTCCAGATTAGCCTGTTCGGACATATGCCATTATCTTCATGATTCTTATCAAACCAGGATGAACCACGATCTAAAAGCTTTATTTGGAACCACTAATCAGTGGAGAATAACCAGGAAGTTGAATAAATCTCATAGGAGTTGTGAGTAAGAAGATATCCCACTTTCTATCCAGATGATTCCAGATTAGCCTGTTCGGACATATGGCAATATCTTCATGATTCTTATCAAACCAGGATGAACCACGATCTAAGAAGCTTTATTTGGAACCACTAATCAGTGGAGAATAACCAGGAAGTTGAATAAATCTCATAAGTGTTGTGAGCAAGAAGATATCCCACCTTCTATCCAGATGATTCCAGATTAGCCTGTTCGGACATATGCCATTATCTTCATGATTCTTATCAAACCAGGATGAACCACGATCTAAGAAGCTTTATTTGGAACCACTAATCAGTGGAGAATAACCAGGAAGTTGAATAAATCTCATAGGAGTTGTGAGTAAGAAGATATCCCACTTTCTATCCAGATGATTCCAGATTAGCCTGTTCGGACATATGGCAATATCTTCATGATTCTTATCAAACCAGGATGAACCAATATATAAGAAGCTTGATTGGGAACCACTAATCAGTGGAGAATAACCAGGAAGTTGAATAAATCTCATAGGAGTTGTGAGTAAGAAGATATCCCACTTTCTATCCAGATGATTCCAGATTAGCCTGTTCGGACATATGGCAATATCTTCATGATTCTTATCAAACCAGGATGAACCACGATCTAAGAAGCTTTATTTGGAACCACTAATCAGTGGAGAATAACCAGGAAGTTGAATAAATCTCATAGGAGTTGTGAGTAAGAAGATATCCCACTTTCTATCCAGATGATTCCAGATTAGCCTGTTCGGACATATGGCAATATCTTCATGATTCTTATCAAACCAGGATGAACCACGATCTAAGAAGCTTTATTTGGAACCACTAATCAGTGGAGAATAACCAGGAAGTTGAATAAATCTCATAGGAGTTGTGAGTAAGAAGATATCCCACTTTCTATCCAGATGATTCCAGATTAGCCTGTTCGGACATATGCCATTATCTTCATGATTCTTATCAAACCAGGATGAACACGATCTAAGAAGCTTTATTTGGAACCACTAATCAGTGGAGAATAACCAGGAAGTTGAATAAATCTCATAAGTGTTGTGAGCAAGAAGATATCCCACCTTCTATCCAGATGATTCCAGATTAGCCTGTTCGGACATGCCATTATCTTCATGATTCTTATCAAACCAGGATGAACCACGATCTAAGAAGCTTTATTTGGAACCACTAATCAGTGGAGAATAACCAGGAAGTTGAATAAATCTCATAGGAGTTGTGAGTAAGAAGATATCCCACTTTCTATCCAGATGATTCCAGATTAGCTTGTTCGGACATATGGCAATATCTTCATGATTCTTATCAAACCAGGATGAACCACGATCTAAGAAGCTTTATTTGGAACCACTAATCAGTGGAGAATAACCAGGAAGTTGAATAAATCTCATAAGTGTTGTGAGCAAGAAGATATCCCACCTTCTATCCAGATGATTCCAGATTAGCCTGTTCGGACATATGCCATTATCTTCATGATTCTTATCAAACCAGGATGAACCACGATCTAAGAAGCTTTATTTGGAACCACTAATCAGTGGAGAATAACCAGGAAGTTGAATAAATCTCATAGGAGTTGTGAGTAAGAAGATATCCCACTTTCTATCCAGATGATTCCAGATTAGCCTGTTCGGACATATGGCAATATCTTCATGATTCTTATCAAACCAGGATGAACCAATATCTAAGAAGCTTTGATTGGAACCACTAATCAGTGGAGAATAACCAGGAAGTTGAATAAATCTCATAGGAGTTGTGAGTAAGAAGATATCCCACTTTCTATCCAGATGATTCCAGATTAGCCTGTTCGGACATATGGCAATATCTTCATGATTCTTATCAAACCAGGATGAACCACGATCTAAGAAGCTTTATTTGGAACCACTAATCAGTGGAGAATAACCAGGAAGTTGAATAAATCTCATAGGAGTTGTGAGTAAGAAGATATCCCACTTTCTATCCAGATGATTCCAGATTAGCCTGTTCGGACATATGGCAATATCTTCATGATTCTTATCAAACCAGGATGAACCTATTATTTTATATAGAGTAATACTTGAGTGATGAATGAATAGATTAGAAAAGAGTTTTAAGAGTTTAGATGAAAGATTAGTGATGGCGAGAGAGAGTAAGAGATTGTATGAGAGTTTATGAGTGTTTAGAGATTGAGTAACCAGAGAATAAGAGTAACCAAAGTGTATTGAAGAAGAGAGACTCTCTCAGCTTACTTTACACAAATCGCCAACATAAGGCTTATATATGCCTTTACATTGCTTAATCATACACCTAAATCCTAAGGCTGTAAATACAAGATAGATTGGATGGCTAGGATGTATTAGAGTGGTCTTTGATGCAGGCTGGCAAGGAGTGGCGTGCTTGGACTGAATGGAAGGCCAAGATCTGCTTAGTTTGAATTAAATGGCCAAGATGGATCTGTGGGAAGATAAGGCTGTAAAGGTTAAGTGCCTTTCCCTTTCCAGCCTGTCTACTTTGTCACTCTGATCCTTAGGAATATTCTCTTTGCCTCCCTTAGTCCCAACGGTCACATATATTTGAATAAGAAGCGCCCTGACCTTGCACATAACTTCTTCTTGGTTAAACCGGATGTATGGTCGAGTTTGGTGTGTTGTTACTATCCGTACCAACACCCTAATATTGCACAATGAACCATCTTCTCTTAAACTCATCCATAGCCTTCTCATGATCAGTCTAAGTCTCTCCTGGACTTAACTTCACATTGATAATCACTTCAGAACACTTCTGAAGCTTCATGAACTCTTCTGGAACAATTTCAGGAGCTTGCCCTATTTATGCACAAGCTCCATCTTCTCTTCAGTTCAACACTCCCCCTCAAGCTTGACTCTAGATGATCCTAAGTCAAGCTTGGAACCCTGAAGAGTCTCCCTCATTAAAAAACCTTGCAAAGAAAACCCATTGGGACAAAACTTTGCAAGGGAAAAAGAGTAGAGCTCTCCAAAGCCTAGGGATTGGCCATGAGTCTTTGTGTTATAACCAGTGTGGTGGATCACAAAGAACTCTGGATCATGGCCTAACTGGTGCAGCAATCACTCTCATGACTTGCGCACACTTCACACTCTTCTTGACCTTTTCATGTGCTTGGAACAGTCTCCCTTCTCACCCGGCTTCATGGAACCATTTGGGGACCAACTTGACAAACTTCAGTAAGGTTCAAGAACTGCTTCTTCTTAACTTCAGCATCACCTCTTATGACCAATCTGAACTCCCCCTCTCAACAAGTCTCACAAACTCCTTAGGTAGGCTGGGATACACACAGATCTTCTTCAACTGCTAGTGACACTGATCAACACTTCAAAACTAAGCTTATCCTCTTCATAGGATTCGTTTTACTTCAGTGAGCTTACAACTAGTGAATCTTTTCACACTTAGCTTCACTCCTTCATATAGTCACTCTGCCCTCCTCCGTTTCATCAAGCTTTACTGCTTACTTAGAGAGGCTAGGAGGCAAGTAGACTTCTCTCCCATCAATGATACTTCCGTGTATCTTTTCTTGTGCAGTTTTCAGCTATGTTGGATGCCCAAGGTTTAATGCCATCCAACCTTTCCATCTTCAACTTACAACCGCCCATTTGAGCCACCAGCTTAGCTTCTTCACCATTTCTCTTTATCCTTGCTTCAAGACCTTGTCACTCCTTTCAACTTCATGGTGATGAGCTTGGGAGTTGTGGATGCTAAGGCAGGAGCACCCAGACTCCGGGTCGTAGCCAAAGCAAGCACACTTGCCAAACTCATCCCTTTACTCCTTTGGCTCTTTTATACCTTCAATTGCTTCTTGTACTTCTTCACCAGGTCTTGATCTACTCAGGTAATCTCCACTCTAAGCTGGTCTTAACTCTGCTTTTGGTCGTCTAGACCTCACTCTTCATGACTCCATGATCTTGTGGAAGCTCTCACAACTCTGCTTCACCACTTCATTACCATTGCAACCACAATGGTCACAATCTTCTTCTTCTTTCCTAGATGGATGGTGAGCCCAAGCCTCTCTTTGAACCTGAAACATCACTCAAACTCTAGCAAGAATCAGTAACAATGCATTGGGTCAACCCTTGATGCATCATCAAGTTTGAACACCAATGTCTTAAGGCAAAGCAACCAGATCAACTAGACAAAACAGGCTTAATCCTTTGCAAGGAAACTCCTTAAGCACTAGTAAGATCTTACCAGATCAATACAAGTTACTTAGGCACCTTTCTTAAGCTTCTTTACTTAGCATTTAGATATGAATCTAATGCCTTAGTAAGATAGCTCCTAGATAGTATGCATCTTCTTTAAAGAACCTTTAGCTTTAAAGTTCATGCATACTCATCCCATTCATCAACCACACCAATATAATACAGCCAGTCAAAACATAAGCTCACTATCAAGAAAGGTTTATAAGAATTTCTTACAGCCAAGGAACCAGATTGGTCCTTGTAACACTCTTTTGAAGGTCACAGCTTGATTGGTTGCCGAATGTAGGTCTGTGGTTGATGCTCTCCATTGTACCTGATACATTTTCCCAAGGGTGCATCAGTTCTATTCACATAATATAACTTGCATCACACTAATGCATCACATTCAATCAACCATTCCAAGAACCATTTCAAGATTGAGATTAAGAAATGATTATCAAGAGATGACATGAATTGAACAAGAAGAGTTTTAAGAAACCTCCCCTTTTGTTTGTATGAGTTCTTGACTCTCAGAGTTTTGTAGGGTCTCTCCCTTTTTCAGAGTTTTATAGGGTCTCTCCCCTTTTTAGCTTGTGCACCATCTTCTTGGCCGACTTCAACTCGATGGACGACCAGGTAGATTCATCAGCTTCTTCTCAATCATTTCACATGGAAGTGTAATTGATGAGGAGCCTTCTTGCTACTCAGCCAAGACTGCTCTGAACAATCTCTTGACTTAGACACGCCACTGCTTAAGCCCACCAGTTGATGCCCCTTATAAGAAGCCTTTGCACCCGCTTACCGGACCATGAAACTTACACATTTCCCTCCCTCAAGCTTAGACTCCAAGATTCAGTTTAGGAGCTAAGCTTGTAAGGCCAGTTTCATGGACAAGGAATCACCAGCCTCAACAGACTTTCTGTGGTGATCTCCCAGTCTTGTGAGCTCTCCTCCTTATATCAGGAACTAGGGTGTTTGAATCACCATAGAGAGTCGTCACAAGACATCCCCAGCTGCATAACTACCATGATACACTTCCTGTACTCTTTGGACTAGACATGTCCTCATGGTATTATGCAGTGGCACTAGACCATGATCACTACACTCTTGGTCATTGGTATGCTCCAGTATCACTCCTCTGTGTACCTAACATCACCACAACTCAATGCAAGATCAGATCTTCTCATTGGGACCAAACCAGGATTTTTACATCTTGTTTGATCACCAATGTCCCAATGCACCAACCTTGAAACACAACAAGATTAAACTGCATTTTCAGCCATATAAAATGCAATGCAAGCTTATAGCTATACACTGACATTTCTAGGCACACACACCTTTGTTTACAGACAAAGGCACTTTTCCAATGCACAAACAATGCATGCTTCAACTTAACAATTCTATATGAATGCAATAGGTTCAACCGAGAACTACTGGAGACTATGCTCACAGTTCCAATCAATCCAAAGATGCAAGCAACCTAGACAATTTCTATATGCTGCAAGCCACTACAAATGGAATTTAAACAAATGCATTAAACACACAAATGCAACAGGATGAACCTTAGACTATATGAGACATGTTTAAGTATGCACACAACTTTATCCATCATGGTGTAAGCATCAGAGACATTTTCTCAATTTTGCAACACACCTATGATGATTTCCAGCTATGGCAGTACCCAAAGCAATGCAATAACTTAAACATGAGACCCCTTGGGACTTCTAGACACCACTCAAAGCACTAAAAATAAATACACAAGCTCTTATTAAGGGAAAGAGGTTTGCTCACAACCAAGAGATCCGAGCTGATCTCTTGAACCTCCATGGCTCCTGCTCACTTGAACTTGGCAGGTTTGAGCTTTGGATTCAACATCCAACAGCTCTCTTTGAGGTGCCCTCCCTTCTTGCAGTGATCACACTTCATGATCTTCCTATTCTCCTCCTTTTTAATCGCTTTTCCTTTGTGAGAACTCCCTCCAGTATGAACCGCAAAGGATAATGTTTCCTTTGTTTCACACAATCCCAATGAGCACTCCTCCTTTGGACTTGTGCACACACTTGTTCAAGTAATGGGAGTTCATCAGACTTCAGATATGCATGATGAGATTGTTGTAAACCGGCTTGAGGGTTAACAGCAAATCAATCACTCTATCTTGTTCCCTTCTTTCATTCCGCACCTCCGAATCAATAGATTGAGGTCTAAGCCTCTCTAGCTCTGTAGTTAGTGATCTGAACTTCCTTAGATGTTCAATGAACTCACTTTCTTCTTGAGACAGCTCGTTAATAGCTTTCTTAAGCTCAAAGACCCTGTAGAGGTCACCACCGGCTCTCATAGATCATCTTGAGAGTGTTCCACAGCTCCTTAGCACTCTCACAGTATGAGTGTGCTTCACGAATGGATGACTCCAGGTTGAGCTCAAGACTAGACAACACCAGCAGGTCTTCTTGTTTCCACGCTTCATCAATGGCTAGTCTTGAACTTGCTTCTTCATCATCAGCTTCAAGGCGGCAGCTTTGGAGATGTTTGGACCATCTGAGATGCAGTGGTTCCATAGCTCTTTCCCAACAAGAGCTGTCTTCATCAATCGAGACCAGAGAGGGTAGTTACAGCCTTGAAGAGTAACTGGACAGATAATAGCTTTTGAGAACACCATCTTGAATCCGCAAAAGCAAATGACTTTCTTCAAGCTTGTAACTTCAGGAGATAACCGACGGATGAACTTGAATCTTAAGGAGAGGAGAGAGATAAGGAACTTGAGCTTGTGTTCTTGCGGAATAAATCACCAGAACTTTGATGAACCTGGCTCTGATACCATATTATTTATATAGAGTAGATACTTGAGTGATGAATGAATAGATTAGAAAAAGAGTTTTAAGAGTTTAGATGAAAGATTAGTGATGGAGAGAGAGAGTAAGAGATTGTATGAGAGTTTATGAGTGTTTAGAGATTGAGTAACCAGAGAATAAGAGTAACCAAAGTGTATTGAAGAAGAGAGACTCTCTCAGCTTTACTTTACACAAATCGCCAACATAAAGGCTTATAATATGTGAGAATTGTGGGAATATGATGTGAGAGTAAAGGAGAACAAGAGTATGGGCGAGTTTAGTGATGGAGAGAATAAGAGTTTCTGTGAGAATCAAAGAGAGAGTAATGGAGAGTAAGTGAGTATTTGGAGAATTTGTTTGAGTATGAGGAGTAATGAATCCGTGAGTAACCAGGAGAATAAGAAAACAAGAGTGACCAGAATGGTGAAGTAAGAGGACTCCTCTTTGCTTAAGTTACAAAGTGATTACAATAGGCTGTTATATAGCCAAAGACAGACCTTGCAAATGTATAAACAATTTACTAAAGGACAGATACATTAAACTAATAATAATTAAGGGAAATCAGAGTCAGAGCAGGCTGGAGAGAGAGACAGGCACGTTCAGCATGAGTGAGAGTGACCTCTCATAACAGCTCTTTGGCTAAGGCAGCATGTGATCTCTTTTGAATTCAAACATGTAGCTTGGCGCCAACTCTTCTTTAACACTTTCTCAAGTGTTTCGACAGGAACTCCCTGACTTTGCACCAACATGATCATTGCCCTGATAATGCACACTCTTGATCTTGATACTGATCTTGCACATTCCCCTCTTGGTGATTCAGAGCATGATCCGGACAGTGTTTGATTCATGATCTTCCTTGTGCATACTTTTGGGCATTATTTCTTTTGCACCAACTTTGCACAAGTCGCCTTGATCACTCTTAGCTACTGCTTCTTCCTTCTTCATTCTAACACTCCCCCTCAAAGCTTGACCATAGGAGATCCTTGGGCAAGCTTGGAACTATGAAGAAGCTCCCTCATTAAAACCTTTAGTATGAGAAAACCACATGGGACAAAACTCATACCAAGGAAAAAGAGTAGAGTTCAACACAGCTTGGGGATTGGCCAGTGAGTCTAAGGAACTCAGATAACTCATGGTGGAGTCCTTAGACTCTGGATCATGGCCTGACTTGTGCTGCAAGGATGAACTCCATAACTTGCACACACCAACATCTCGGAACTCTTCTTTTAGGCCGGTTGTGTCTCCCCCTCTCTTCTGACTACTCGCCATCTTGAAAGGGCTTAGGGACCACCAGCTTCTACTTCAGAGAGCTCCACTAAGGTACCTGATACATTATCCCAAAGGTGCATCAGTTCTTCAAGGCAAAAAGCATCCAATCACAACAAGCTCAATAACATTTTAAGTGTAAGAACAATCATAAATGTATTGAGATGAGTTTAAGGTGCTTCCCTTTCATCAGTATGGTGGGAAGTGAACTCCACTTGAATCCCCACTTGGTAAAGTAACACTTAGATCATGGAAGCTCAATCTCATGCTTGGGACAGTGAGTGCCTTGAGTCTTCTTTGATCGGATTCATGATGCAAGTGTGAACTCCACAGCTTGCCAATGGCTTGTGGTGGTTGGATCTTCAGGATTGCTCTCTTCATTACCCCTCCTCAAGCTTGATCCAGAGAGTATAGGGATGGACCAAGCTTGGAAGTGAGCAAGACTTAGCTAGAACCAGGAGCGCATCACCCCAACAGCTGCGCTTAAGTCAACCAGTTCCTCCTCCTCTTATCTCCTATCCACTGCCTAAAACAACTCTTCCTTGTGTGTCTCTTGGAACCAGGAGCTCAACACCCAAACAGGCTGCGCTTAATTCAACCGGTTCTACACACAAGTTGTCTCTCCATGGTCAGGAATATACACCAAGTGTAGGCTCTGAACACATGGGCAAAGACTTCTTCTTTGTATTGATTTGATGATGGGCAGGGATCACCTCTTGTGTACCTGAAACATCACTCAAACTCCAACAAGAATCAGTCCACACACACTAGGATCAAACCTTGATACCACATCAAGTCTGATCCCAATGTTTAAAAACAAATGCAATGGACAGAAGCTAAACACACACATTTAGAACAAATCCATGCACACCAACTTCTCTAAATGCACAAGAATGATAACTCATCAACACAAGACATTTAGGCAATTTAAAAGAAAACTTTGAACAGCCACAGAGACTAGACAACTCATCTAATCACCTTAAACAGAACATGAATGCACTACAAGCCAGGAAACTCTCCTAGAACTCTAGCAATGCAACAAGACAATAACAGAGGCTAAACAACTCGCCTAGCACACACACACAAGACACAATTTAAATAAATTCAACAAGCTCAAATTAAGTTCAGGAGGTTAGCTTACAACTCAAGGAACCTGAGCTAGTTCCTTGTACCTCCATGGACTTGGTTCATCTGAACTTGGCAGGTTTGAGGTGTGGGTTAAGATCCCAACACTTCTCCTTGATGTGCCCTTCACGCTGACAGTGCTCACACTTGAGTCCTCCTTCCTCTGACTTCTTGTACTTGGCGGATGCTTGGTTTGAAAGTGAAAGAGACTCCTTTCCTCCAAACAAGCCGTGTGAGCCAAACTCCTTTTGGACTTGAGAGCACACTTCATCCAGAGTGGGAAGCTTCTCTGACCTCAATATGTGCTTAATGAGGTCAGTGTACATTGGGCTGAGGGTAAGAAGAAGCCCAAACACCTTGTCTTGCTCTCTTCTTTCAAGGATGATGGTTGGATCTGTTGTAGAAGGCCTCAATGACTCAAGCTCACCCCACAGAGAATTAAACTTGCCAAAATGGTCAGTTAAATTCCATCTCCTCCTGAGATAGGTTATTTACAGCCTTCTTGAGCTCATACACTCTTGTGAGGTTGGATGAGTGACCATACACCTTGTAGAGTGTCTCCCAAAGCTCCTTAGAACTCTCACAGTATGCATAAGATTCCAAAATAGGATCTGAGAGAGAGCTTTGGAGAACAGACAAGACCAGGAGGTCTTCTTGCTTCCATTTGCTGCCGGTTTGCTTTGAAGCTTTGTACACAGTGCTCCCACAAACCACGCCCTCCAAGTGCTGTCTTCATCAGCCTGGACCAGTGAAGGTAATTTGGCCCCTTTAACACCACAGAAATCGCCAGGCTTCTTGGTTTATCCATCTTGAAAGAGTTTTGGACCAGTGGATAATAGATAGTACCCACTGGTTTTGCAAGAACAGAGCTTGCAACTGGACTTTGATGAGGCTTGCTGGACTGAGCTAGAGCCTTCTTGAGTTCCAGAAAATAAAGTTCTCCTTTATCTTAAGTTCTGGTGAGTCTATTTCCTCCTGGAACAGCTTTAGACCAGAGGATACAAGGATGAACAGAAACAGAGTTTTAGAGAAAAATTAGAAAAGAAATGTTTTGCGGAAGCTGTATAGGTTCTCAAGAGCTTGTAGCTCTGATACCATGTGAGAATTGTGGGAATATGATGTGAGAGTAAAGGAGAACAGAGTATGGGCGAGTTTAGTGATGGAGAGAATAAGAGTTTCTGTGAGAATCAAAGAGAGAGAGTAATGGAGAGTAAGGTGAGTATTTTGGAGAATTGTTGAGTATGAGGAGTAATGAATCCAGTGAGTAACCAGGAGAATAAGAAAACAAGAGTGACCAGAATGGTTGAAGTAAGAGGACTCCTCTTTGCTTAAGTTACAAAAGTGATTACAATAGGCTGTTATATAGCCAAAGACAGACCTTGCAATGTATTAAACAATTACTAAAGGACAGATACATTAAACTAATAATAATTAAGGGAAATCAGAGTCAGAGCAGGCTGGAGAGAGAGACAGGCACGTTCAGCATGAGTGAGGTGACCTCTCATAACAGCTCTTTGGCTAAGGCAGCATGTGATCTCTTTTGAATTTCAAACATGTAGCTTGGCGCCAACTCTTCTTTA